>NC_051181.1:154650119-154739138 GCF_013339695.2 Rhipicephalus sanguineus | reverse complement strand
GGTTAGTCTTAATCTTTCTCCTAGTAATTTTCTGCATGGTATCATGTTGTTCAGCAAGCATCAACTCCCCCAAGAAAATGTTCTTGAACACCAGTCTTGCCTTGGAGGTAGCACTAGTCATACGATACAGCTTGGTAAGCACAGACTTGAACCTGAAAATCTGATTTATTTATTGATTTATTGTTTGTTTGTTTTTTTAGTTATCTCGTACGTACTGCTGGTCTTGGCATGGGTGAATAAAAACGATGCAAGAATATGAAACAACATGAGAGCATAAGAGAATTGTCGTGTACGGAACTTACTCTGCATGGACAGCACTCGGCACTGCACACGACAAATAAATTTGAATGCATAGCTAGTTTATCAAAGCAAGCAAAGATACTATTACACACCTAGTTGATCGGATTGGGCAGGATCTGCAGCATCTTACGGTCACGCATCTTATGTCCTCGGTAACAAGTAAGGAGTAAAAAAAAACAGCTACTTAAAACAAGCAAAAATGAATTACCGTATATTAAAGGTGCATGACAAGTGTAAGGAAGGCCGCGAAAACTATTAACGTGAACAATGAATGCACTCAAGAAAAACCAACAAATTCGGCATTGAAACACCTCGGCAGGCAGATCCTTTGAAATATGGGTACTACTGCGAATGAACATGTTTTGTGCTGATATTCGCTGACCTTCATTGGATGAAAGGCCCAGATTTACCACTTCTGTACTGTTAGAAAGCATTGTTTCTGATCTGCTCCTAGTTCTGTTTATCTATTCCTCCTATCTATGTCAACCATTATAACTCTGGATTTCAGTAGGCTGGCGACTAAAATTTCAAAAGATTGGGCAGGATCTGCAGTATCATATAATTCACTTTTATTGCTTGTCATTAAAAATGAAATTACCAACAGGGACGTGCCTAGCACAAGGTCCTTTCAAATGCCGTGGTCTAATGTGTACTTAGGGATGTGATCAATTGTAACCAATTTGGCGCAGCTTCTGGAGCAGCTAAAACCTCACTTTCGAGCAGGAAAGCAGCCTTTGGAGCAGTTGCCAGTCACGCATTTTCGAACACACATTTTAAGTCGCTAAACACGAGTAGTTTACCATGTTTAACAAAATAAATATAGGCACACATGCATGTATACTTGTCTATGATGTCCCAAAAGGTGAAATTAACCCACAGCGTCTCGACTTTCTGCTGACAGCCGTAGATTTCTATATATCCATGACATCAGGCTACCCGACATTTCCTTGTGATACACATCTCATTTGCTAATCAGTATGGCTTTCCCTGATTCTTCAAGATGCATAAATTTTCCACTCATATACTGTTTACTATCACAAAGAACCAGCCTTGTGATGACGCCTGTGCTTTCAATGCAGCCTAGGCATTCGAGTTACGTGGAGAAGTACACGCTGTCGCACTTTATGGCCAGACTCGTTAGGCTTTTGGTTCTTTTGCAGTTAATAAATAATTGGTATATTGTAAATTGAAACAATGAGCAACATGAAATTTGCTAGAATGAAAGGCTTCGCATTTTATTTAGACAGGTTTTCTTAACTTGCACTTTTGCCGAAGAAGTGGCACCGATATACAAGGGTTGTTATTCATCGTGCTATCCCAGCAAAATCCCGCCGCCCACTGCAGTGGCTGACATTGGTTATAAATTCTGTTCATTGTATGATATAAAACTTCAGTGACCTGCATAATGCCGTTAGAAGTCAGAAGAAATAGCAATCGAAATCAAATTTTTTTTAATTACCGAACTCGAACGCCATGTTCTAATCACGTGTTGCATACTTCTTACTGTAGTTAATACAATCAGTCCTCACATAAAAGACTGGAGTCACACAAAACTTGTAAGTCTGTGCTTGTTTGTCTCACTTCCTTCTTAGTGTCCTGCCCCAACAGTCCAATTTCAAACAAGATGAACGCTCACCAACTAGCCCATATTTCTACACTGCTTACTCGTCCATACATAGCAACTCAGCTTCCACCTCCCCTTCCCAGTGTTGCGGTCTGGGTCAGTACAACAAGCTCTCATACAACCTTCCAGGTTGCATAAGATGGCGGCAAGCACTGTGTGCATGTCTTTGCTGCTCAAGGTCGTCACAATGGGCAAAGTTGTAGCACAAATGACGGTTAGGTATGAACATTATTGCTGCGATTTACTTGTTCATCACCATTAACTCAATTTAATAACATATGCAGACCCTCGTTGTGTTCGCCCAGCCGTACGTATAGTTTGCTTTGACTAACAGCCGGCCTATTGCTCGTCCCCAACCACGCCGCTATTCCATGCTGACCAACTAAGTATCATCTCGGACGGAAAACGAGATCATGCAGCTCCTGGAGGTAGTGCTGCATCACTTTTCTACTGATCCCAATCCTCCGTTGACATTCCCTACGAACAAGAACCTAATAGAAGTGCATGTTGTTCATATTTCTTTGATGGCAATTAGTCCGATACTGGAGCTCAGGTGTTCATAATGAGTGCTCTCTCTGTCGCCGACTCAAAAAAGTACTCATGCCTGCTATAACTAAAGCCGCACACGTCACCGATGGCGAAACTGTTGCCGTCACTGGAATGTGTACAGGTTAAATAAGCATTGCCCGCCACCACGATCCCGTCTATTTATGGTGCTCAACAATTGCTCTCACGACCTCATCTTAGGGATGAACTTTCTATCGATGCATTCTGTCGTGATCGACTGTTCCGCCGGTTACTGTTTGCTTGGATCTTCCTCTTTAGCCAGATACTCGCCCCAAACTCCACAACCCCCTGTACCACAGTCTTCAACCACATACGGCCTAAAGTCCCAACATCATTGAATTGGGCAAACAACTTCACCTGTGCTTGACGGTGACTACGTCATCGCGCCTATTCCTGATGTCCTTCTAGCGCACGACATCACGGTGCCACACTCTGTCGTAATCGTAGCTGCTAACCGGATATATGTCACCGTTATCAGTTTCAGCTTCGTGAAGCAAGTGCTACCTCAAGGAATCTCAATCCACCACACTGCGATCCTTATCAGATGATCACGTCACCACTTTTGCAGCCAACGTGGCTCAGATCTTCCTTGTCGCCCACCGGATGCCAGATGCCTCGACATGGCATTACCCCCTTGATCGCCCCAGACCTCAAACTTGAGCAATCAGCCGCCCTATGCGCCTTTTGGCATTCCACCAGACATATTTGACATCAACAATCAACCACTCGGCCTGACTTCCCTTGTAAAGCACCGCATAAAACACTGGTGATGCTGTTCCCATTCACCGCTGACAATAGTATCGTGTATCTGCCGCAGAGCAAGGTCATTCAAGAAGAAGTGAACGAGATGCTGGCCAAAGGCATTATGGAATCCTCATCAAGCACCTTGGCATCGCCCGTCTACTTGCTAAAAGGAAAGATGACGTGGCGTTTCTGCGTGATTACCACCATCTAAATCCAATTACAATGTTCTATCAAGTGTGTAGTTGTTGTCCTTGAGAGTTTTTTTTCTGCTACACAGCTGTCGCCTGTCTACTACAATGAGAACTAAGATGAGAAATGTAACTTAAGTATGTATTCAAGCAACCATCATCTTTCTTTTTTCTCTCTCTCTGAAAAACTGCGAAAATTTCACCTTGGTGCAATACAATGCTAACTTAAGTATGTATTACAACGGTAAAATGTATTTCAAGTGACTGCCATCGTTTTTTTTTTTCGCCGGAAAACCACGAAATGTCTTCACTTACACTTAATGAAAATTATGCGAATTCTGCTGAAATGTAGCAAGATGTAGCAGGTTCCACCTCATCACTGTGCACTTGCAGCAGGTGTGCTAACATCGTGGATTCCCACAGTAGCACTATACAGATAAACTGAAATGCTTAAATCACACACACAAAAAGCCTTTACAAGCAATAGTCTTCATTGATTCGTTAAACAAGAAAAAAGAGAAAACAACTGAAAAGTGCCGACAGGGACACACCCAGCAAAAGGTCCTCTCAAATGGCAAGGTTTAACAGGTACTCTGCAGCAGGTGTGCTAAAACCGTGGAAATGTCAGCACTCCACACAAAACTAGTGCTCGTATGCATGCAGTTTTGTGTGCTCACACAGGCAGCTATGTTTACATAAAAAACCACTCTGCGTCTCGCCTTACTCGGCGCTCCCTTAAGGTGAAATCGCAACTGGTTGCTATAAAATTGTCTCCAAATAATTAACCATCATGTGCTCAAGCAAATGAGGTTTTCAGGCGTGATAAGTGACTCAGCTACATATTGCAACAGAAAAAAAACGAGATGTAAAATTTTTGTGTCAGTACTCCTATAAATTCACTGCTTAACATCACTGCAAGCACTGCTTAACATCATTTCTGGGGCACTTTGTGTTAGCATGAGTTGGCCTATGCAAGCTCTTTCATTAATAAATGCTTCTGTCTCACATGCATGCACATTTTAAGCAATGTGACATATCTTTTTTTTTTGCTCATGTTGTTGTGTACCTTCAGCTCAATGTTGCAAAAGGTCTGGTTATTTGTGTTCAGTATATAGCTTGGTGTCATTTTAATTGATAATTTAACATTAGGCACAGCAGACAAGCAGTGCAGCTCGAGGTTAGCACGGATGCACAGCGAGGGTAAAAGGAAGCCTCTCTTGCACAAGTGCCACAAAGTAGTAAGGGAAAGCACGAGCGGTACTGTTCAGAACAGTGCAAAGAAAGTGAACGCAACATAACAAGTGACTTGGGATAGTACATGCTCAGTGTGAAAGCATGAGGAACAAGAAAGTGTGGGAGAGACAGCTTGTGCACAACCAGTCGCAAAAGTTACCGCATAAACAAATTGCAGATCAAGCGCCATGTGCGACCACTAAGGGAAATTCTGCGATACTTTTTGTGAGGCAGAAGTGCCGCCTAGCCGTGGCTTTTCTTGACTATCGAGAGAGGGCTGAGAGGGCATGATTCAAGATGGTGGGAGACTCGAGGGAACATCCAAGCAGTGCTCCGCACCCAAGGTTTTCAAAAAAGTTAGAACTTGCATCTGCTTTATAATTTAAAGAGTGCGTCCCAATTGAAGAGAGGATGCAGTATCCAGCTGAGATGAACTGAAATTGCCGTGCGCCCATCGTGGGCCATGGAAAAAGTGTTCAGTGCCTGTGTTGTGCACGATTGCACAGACAGCAGCCAGCTCTGATTCTGTCGAGTCTCATCAGATTATCCACATCATCCAGCAAGCCCCTTAAAAACTGTCTTTGTCATGAGGAAGTTATCAATTTCAACACGTACATGAGGGTTGGTCATAGCGTACACTGTGAGGCATATTGCTGCTCACAAGTACATGATTAAAACAATGGCTCCAGTGCCTAACTTGGTGCAAGCAAATGAATAATTTGTGCAAGAAAATGTGCTTGCACAAAATTGTGTGGTAAGCAACAGCCCAACTACCAGTCATTTCTTTAATGATGTACGACCATTCGATCTACATGTGTACACTCGTATCACACAGCGCTGTTCTTCATTGGTAGGGCCATATGATTTGCGGCTGTGTCATAACTAAACACAAAAGAAAGATACTTTTGTAGTGTAAGCTGTTATGAGCTCACAACAACAGCCGGTTTTAGTGGCAAAATTGTTTGTCACTGCCACCAGGGTCCATCGCAAGCTGTCATCCTTAGTAAGAAAAAAAGCCCAGGGTGTGAGCTGGAATCAAACCCGGAATCCACATGATAGTCATGCATCCTGCCGTGTAGCCATGCAAGTGCTTGAATCTTCTTCACAAAAATAATCTTCCCAGGCATCATGTTAGGTGAGGAATCACATTTACAGATGCAACATTGCTTGGCGCAAAAGTAGAATTGCACAAGAAAGCTTCCCACTCATTGCAAAAGGGCTGAGCCATAAATTCTTCATCCTTATCATCAGTCACAGCATCAACAAAGTGTGCAGCTATGCGAGCACCTTACAGATGCATAGTGGGTAGTTTGTTACTGTGCTAAATGATGGCGATTGGTGTAGGCGGTACCTTGTAAGTGTACTTACAGTAGGCCACTTGTGAGACTTTACTATGGTCTCTATAGAAGGCCACTTCTCCAGCTTATGCTGTGACGATACCACGTGTTCCATGCAGGCCTGGCATTTTTTTCTGCATTCACCAGTTTCCTTTTGGCTTGACATCATTAGTCTACTGTGCTTGTGTGATTTTTTTTTCATGATAATTTTTTTTTACCACTCTTCAACATTTTGTCAGGTCACAGAAATCAGCACTGATAGAGAGCTCTCAAGGTCTTAGATGTAGTTGACGTCACTTGAATACTCATAGTCCACTACTTGCTATCAACTCTGAGCTCATTACACGGTTGGTTTTAACCTGCTGCTTGTGATTGTAGTGTACTAGTTGAGTATGAAAATATTGCACAGTAACAGTGAACACGTAAAAACATTAAGATGTAATTTTACAGGTGTTTACAGTTGGATTAAGCAACACAATAGTCTGGTATTTATTTTTAACACTAGGATATGCCTGCTGTGAGCATTGCCTCAAGAAATTTTTGAAACTGCAAGTTAGGACATATGCCACTTTGCTTGGGCGGGTTTACTTATGAATAAAAATAGTTCGGAAGGAAACGTGTTTCCTTTGGACCAGTAGGTACAGGAGTTACTTCCAGCAATTACATGAAAAAATAATTTTGCTTTTGTGTAAAACTGTTTGAAGAGGAAGACCTTACAAATTTTTGGGTACTGGGAAAACATAGAAAGACCCTGCAGTCTGCTGTACACAGTTTTTTTTTAATTGCCCTTGTCTTGCTCCTATTTTTACTTTCAGCAGAGAGCCAGAAGACTGCAATGGAAATTCCATTCAACACCATATTGCAGAACATACCGTGATGTGACCCCAAGGCCTCCGAGTATTTTCTGACATTGTTCCCACTATTGCAATAAATGATGAGATCAAACACAACACTTTTCACTCTACTAGAATAAATGCAGTTGTCGTGCGCTTACAGCAAATAAACTTCTTCAAAGTCTAATTTGTTTTGTGACTCATTTATGTTGCTTCCCCAACACCCACCATTATTCACAGCCAGGATACTAACTACCAGATGGACTGGCCCCACCCATGAAATGTCATAGCTATTTAGCAACCACAGGAGATATACTTTTGTAATAAGAGCACAGGGTTTACGAAAGGACACAGTACATGGGTCTGCAATTGAAAATACACTATCTGACCTGGAGTCACTGAAAAGTAAGTAGTGTCTGGACCAATCTAGAATGAGACATGGGCCAACTTAGTTACAAGATTCCTTGAGTAAATTCATTCTGTATGTGAATCTAGCAGTACAAATACAATGAGGCTTATGAGAGCTTTGTTCCTTTATTAAATATGCTAAGCATAATGCTTTACATTTCACATGGTAAGGGCTCCCAAGATAAGGTAGAAAGTCATGGATTCCTTGTAATTCCCTGCAAATGTTTCATAAGAGATGCTTCCATATGGCAAGGTTTTTGAGAAAAAAGGACTTTAATAGTATTTTGGCAATGAACCAATGATGATATAACAAAGTGCTTGAACCGAACTGAAGATGTGCAGATTAGAGTGCTCATAGTTAAAAGACGTGACGTGCAAACATAGACACACGAGAGAAGACAACTGAAAAGGCGCACAGTGGCTGAAAAGAAAGTAGACACGAATTTTATCTGCGCATGCCCAGGCAAGATGTGATACCTATCAGTCCGCACACGTAGTAGTACACGTGAGAGATAACCGTTCAGGCATTTCATTTCTTTATGCGCATTAACTGATGGCTGGCTCATGCATGCACTACCATTATTATTTACATGCCATGCCTCAACTATATTAGACATGTTGCTTCATTCCTGTGCCCGTAGAAAACTGCGCGTGCATCGAATTTCGTCGTGCATTTACACTCTCGACAATGTCAAGATAGATGCATGCATCATTAACTTGCATAAAGCAGAAATAAAAATCCTGAACAGTTATCGATAGGTATCACCTCTTGCCTGGGCATGCGCAGGCAAGTTTTTATGTCTACTTTCCTTTTCCGCCGCTATGTGTCCTTTCAGTTGTTAGTCGGCGCTTGTGGTGTCTTGATTTCTCTCTCGTGCCCGTGTTTGCACTCCCTGTCTTTTAACATGAATATGAACAAACTTCATCCTTTCTTATTTATTCTTTATTATTTCTCTCTTATTGTAGTGCTCATGCTGATTTGTCTCTTCCTGAAATAATGTCATCAAATTCATTATAGGTAACATAAAAGCATCAAATCTGGAAGCATTCTTAATCTGTATTTCACACCTGTCATGTCATGACAATTATAAAGCGCCTTGTTATCCATAATAAAACACAAGGGCCTTTTAGGAAGCGTAACATGAGTAATGCATATTTCTTCACAAATAGAAGTGATGCATATTTCAAACCAGGACCGTACCCAAGAATTTTTTTCGGAGGGTGTTTGTGAGTAGAACAGCTAACTTTCGGCAACTGGTGGTCGCTGTGAAGGCATGGAAGTATTTTAGTGTCATACGAAAAGTTAAAGCACGAAAAAATTTTGGGGGGCGTCAGAACCCCCTCAACTTCTCCTTAGTTACGGCTCTGTTTCAAATCCCCTTTCATATATATGTCTATTAATACACTAGTGCCAAATAATGCCAACTGTCTTATAATTTATTCAATTAAGAGCTTACTTGACCTGTTAACCATCCTTGTCCATTTCATTCAAAATTTGTCACGATTTTCCCAGCAAAAGTACCATAGCGTCCATCTAACTTGTAACCTACTTTGAAAACACACACCTATTTTGTAACAAGAGTCCGTATTTTAGAATAACAGAGAGCTGAGCTAGTTGGTACGTATTCATTCTAAAAAGACAGGGCGTGCAAACACGAACACAAGAAAGAAGTCAGGACACCACAAAGCACAAACGGCATTTGTGGTGTCCTGACTTCTTTCTTGTGTCCGTGTTTGCACGCCCTGTCTTTTTAGAATGAAGAGTCGGTAATAGTTCACTGAAGCACTTTCAGATATAATTTTGCTTGCATCTGGAACCTGCTATATATTATACTTTTGCTAATAAAACAGCAAATCTTTAACGAAGTACTGAGCCTTAGGAAACAATGTATTGTACTAGCAATCTACTTACTGATGTGATAAGCAAGCCTGATAAAAAACTAGGCACAATATACAATTGAATGGAAAGTTGCAGTCAGTGTAAAATGATAATATACAGGAAAATAGCACCATGGTTTACAAGTTGAAGAGGTTCCAGCTGGCATTTGGTTTCTCGTTAAGAAATATATGTGCTGTTGGGCAGGTAATGATGTATACATCAGAATAAACAGTGCACTGTTCTGTTAGACAAGTGCAAAGGGAAAGCAAACACATTTTGAGGATGGGATGGGATTTTGCGCGCTATTTTGATGTCATTAATGAACCTTGAACATAACATTAATAAAGAAGAGTCGGTGCTTTAATTTCACTACATATGTCGTTATTTCTGTACTGCATATCCTAGTGGTATGTGCATCCATTTACTGGAGTAAGTACTGGAAGGCAGGGGGTGGGGAGTAGTTTAGGGGTGCTGTATATTTTGTCTTTGCATATTTCTTACAGTAAACATGTTCCTACTATTATGTACCACGTTGAGAGTTTGCAAAATATAGGTATATTCTCCAAGTACATCATTTCTTGAATCGACTTCTGCTTTCTTCTGTTTCGTGCTCAGTTTTTTTTCTGATCGTGTCCGTTAATTTGTTAACCGTCCTTCATTTCAATGTATGTCCTTATTTGGTTTCGATATTTGGGCCCTGATGGGCAATCAATTGACATTACTACTTGGTTCTGCATGTCCGATTCACTGTGATGGATGCATTGCATGCTGACATGAACATAACATGTCCCATTACATGTTGAAGTAGTAGTTCAATGCAGCAGAGCACCCATTAACATTACGTTAGTTCACATAAAAGAGTATGCTTCCCTCCCTGCCTTTTTCAAAATGAGGTACACTTACCAGAAGCTTGGAAGTTTCATTTAGAAAACGCAATTCCCGAAACACGTTTTTTTTTTACATTTATATTGTGCTAAATTTAATTTTAACGGCATCGAGCCGTGTTGTGAAGAATGAACAAATATCCACAAAGTGCCTCCTGTCTTTTCTTTCTCTTTTTTTTTTCACCATAGCTGAATGCGAATGCACTCATACGCGAGCAAAATTAAGTTATAGGGTTTCTTGCGTCGTGTCAATTGTTATCATTATTATTATTACTATTATTATTAGGTTTTAATACATAGAAAACACGAAGACACAGAGGAAACAGAGAGGGTACAGGCTGACAACTGCCACCTAAAGGGGCACAACGCCTGCCTGCTCCTTGAACAGGCAGGGGGAGCAGAGGAAATGAAGATAGGGGGGAAAGAAAGAAGAAAACAAAAAACAAATAACACAGACATAAACACAAATAAGCAGTGCTCGCTGCATAACGAATGCGGGACACTAAAAACTGTGCTCTAGTGTCTCACATGACGGACTGTCTACACGTTCTTGACGGAATAATATCCCACGCACTGATACAGAGCCAACTTCTAGCTTATATAAGAGGGCTCTGTCACGACGAGGCAATCCACGACCACGAATACGCGGAACAATCCGCTTGCTACACGCTGGTCAGGGTGCTGCTTCAGAAGATGTCAGCGGATCAACAGACGAGCGTTGTCAAACAGGCATGAAATTTCTTGGCAGTCACATTCGATGTGGGCACAACTTGAAGCTAGGTGATCGGCGTCTTCATTGTCATGAATACCCACATGCGTAGGTATCCAGTGGCAAATGAGGGACAAACCCCACGAGAAATAACACACGATCGCGTTATAAAGCACGCCAAAGGGGGCGACGCCGTGTACACGCTCCCGGATTAATGTTGATCACCACTGCGTCCATCGTAAAATGAACCACGTATGGGCGCTTGTCAGCGAAAGGCTCAAACATTTCGGCGTCATCTCTACGGGCGGCAGGCACCGCTTCAGCGCAAAACAAACGCGAACATGGGCGCCGCCATGTTGCTTGAAAACAAACAAAAACAAAACAAAAATACCGGAAGCGCGCGTAGGTCACGTGACCATCTTTAGCCAATAGCGGCGCAGTACGGGTCCCAGCCATCCTAGGGGATATGTTTCGGATATACGCGGCCGGGCCGGGTAAGGTAGTTTTCTCGGCGCGCCCGGGCCGGGCTCGGGCCTGAAGTTCCGGGCTTAGAGTCGGGCCCGGGTTGGAGGTGGAGGGCTCGGGTCGCGGCCGAGCTTGCATTTTGGTCAGTTCTTAAGATTGTTCCACATACGTTGTGCATATATAGTTCCACATATTGTGTATAAAAAGAACGCTTTCTTTTATTTGGGGCGAGCTATATGGAGAAGTTTTATGAGCAACAAGTACTGAACTTCTTTTTTTGCTTCTTGCGGCTACTTGATAGACTAGGCGATTATAGAGTTGACATATATATATATATATATATATATATATATATATATATATATATATATATAGGTGACGATTCGTGCTTTACTAATTGCACTCGCTTTGTTTTTTACTGGAGATGTTATTTTGTAATTGCAGTAATAAATTTATATAATAAATTCATATCTATAACTTATCATCGGAACAGCGATCACAAAGCTCCAAAGCAGGGCAACGTTCTTGAAAGCTCCCATAGTCCACTAAAACGAAAGGTCTGCGCGGAGTCTAGTTACAAAGACTCACTATAAAGACAAGTTCTTTTTCCGTGGCTCCGTCACGGCTCCCAGTGTTCATGTGACGCGACATGGACATACACAGCCTGCTTTGTGTGCCCAAATTGTTAACGTCTGAGCTTTCGTCGCGTTCCGTTATATGGTGCGAGAGCTACATGATACTGCCGCAACGGTGTTGGAATGTGCAGAATAGCATAGATCCATTGAACAAGGTGCGGGGCATAGCATATTCACTTAACGAAATATCTGGCTTGAAAAAAGACAGTTATGAATTCCGTGCCGGGTGATGTCTCTTTACCTCGAACCACATGCATACAATGAGTAAGCGTCCAGATGCTTATTCGCGCCTTTATCACCAAATTGGAATGAACCCCGAAATAGATCGAAATCTATTCGTCCACCTTATCTCGATTCTGTCTTTGTTGACGCGGCCAAGTACGGCAGAGAAGATATATGTATGCAATCTCGGTTGTAGACGCCCATGCAACGCTGATTACCGCAGCTTTCGTTTGCACGAAACACGTTCACGTGGCAGAGGAGACTGCGATACCTTTGGCCCTCCATGCTGCCAAAGGCCCAACGACTGCTTACTCTGACTCGCGTACGGCGGTCAGGTCCTTTGCAGCCGCCCTCATATCTAAGCAAGCGGCTATAGCATAGTACACTAATCTCTCCAGAGACCAACAAACAAAGAGACGGGAGGACACCACATCTCGTGGTTCCCGGCTCACGTTGTCGGAGTTGTCAGTCAGGTGGGATGCAACCCTAATGAGCGGGCCCACTGTCTAGCGCGAGATTTCACGCACCGCGCCCGCACAAACGGCCCAGCTCTCCCACAGCATTGCCCCGCTAAAGAACCTCTATCCATCTTTCATGAAATTACATCACACTAGAGACTAAGCAGGAGAAAATTTCCTCCCCCACTCCAAGTTTTGTTTTGTCCCCTGTGCTTCTTTCTACTTCACCTTTCGTTTCCTAGTAGCGCACTGAAAATTTTCGCGCAGAGAGTCAAGGCATGCGAAACGGTAAATATAGAAAGGCCCCCTCATCGCCCACCGTTAGTGCATGCGTCTTCCAGGAATCACAGTTCTTTTTTGATCCGAAGCAGCTTTTTCGTTGCGCTTTGTCCGTAGTTCCAGTGGCGACCGTCCGCTTTCTACCACCTAGCATGCGCGCGCTCGGGCCAAGGAGAAGTCTTCTTACTCTTGTTCTTCGACCGGCTTGATGATGATACGTGCAGAGCACTTTAGGGGCCCGGGCTGCCGTATGCTGTCCTAGCTTGGCGTGACGCAGACAAAACCATGTGTGCTGGCACGCGCTAGCGCTTTCGGGCCTCTGTAAGGGGCAGGGTAAGACGCTGTGGCCTCTCCCCTTTACATTCTCTCAGCAATCACGTGATGGCGTCGGTGAACGAGATTCTGCAGACGCGCGATGAAGCCATGTGGCGTGCTCCAGCAAGAGTTCGGGACGAGTAACAGCAGCAGCAACTACACTGAATTCATGGTGTGCTCCACTTGCAAGGACGCGTTAGCATCAGACAAGGTGCCCATGATGAACAGAACTTTAAGTCGACCCATGCGCTGCTTCAGATCCCCACATGGTTCCTTTTAGTGGTAGATAGTGAATTTTTTAAATTAGGTTAACAATGGCTTCTTATGCATGGGCATTATTTACATGCCATGCGAGCTGTTTCCACAATGATGCGGGTGCGATCGTCCGGGTAGGAAAAATTCACCTTCGTCTGAGGGTGCAGCCGCATGCGCTACAGTGTACGCCCACGAAACCCTCCTTTCGTTTGCTGCGGATTATCTCAGCCATTGAGTTGAGTAATCCGTCGTGATACAGGCGAGTAACCTGTGCCTGAAAGCTGGCGCCTGCTCTGTGGCAGCAGGACCGGTTTAATGCATTGGAGAAGCAAGCCTGAACAATAGCTCTTTTGAGAAGTTTACTGTGCGCAGATGAGAACAGTATGATTAGTTTCCAGGCACGTGGTTCATATGTCCAGCCACTGCCACTCAATCTCCCGGGAGATCGAGAGACCGTAGTCTAGTGAGCACGATTACTGGTGAAGTCGAGCTTTAAGGAGTACTGACACGATTTTTAGACATCGCAAAAGGGACATTTTTCGTTTCCTTGGTATGCAGTGTCAACGCTCTGCACACGCCGGAGACGGGGAACACGTACCAAATATTTTAACTTGACTTTGAAGTTTTCGTCGCTGAGCATCTGCAAGCCAGCCCCACTACAATGGACATTATCCCGACGAGTCAACGCAGTTCCCCTGAGTTTGCGAGCTCTGCGTCCTGCATGCAGCCTAAATCGCAGAAATCACTGTTAGGGTCACTGGAAGACAATTCACTCATCGTTTTTTATGTGCACCACGAGCAGATGGCGGATTTGCCGCTAGTACGTCGCGAGTTTCTGTGTTCCCGTGACGTCACACTGCTATGAAACATCACTAAGAAGCCACCTCCTCGATATCGAAACCGAAAGTGTCTTTTTCAGGTAGCGGTAATTAATATTCGTTTTAGGTTTCTCGACACCATTATTTTCATTTAGAGCAACAATCCGATTTTTTTTTAATTCGTGTCAGTACTCCTTTAGTATCATGTGTTATGACCAGAGGGGATCGACATTTTTCAAATATTCCGACCATTTGTGACAACTTAGAATGCAACCCCAAGGCTACACACAGTAAGAGTATTAGAAATTGTCCAAATATTTGGAAACTCTCGGACTTGGGTTCTTGGGAACAGGTGCTGTAAGACTGTCGTTTAGCTAGCAACAAATCACTCCACAAAGGCGAGATGTACGACCCGATCGATAGACACGCCCTTGTTCTGAATGTAGGCATAATGATTTACTTGGACATAAGTAGATTCGAGATGAAATTGCGCCAGATTGATGAAATTTCACAAGCTTAACACTACGCGGTTTTGAAAATCACCCTCACCCAAGTCTTCAATCCTTTAAACGATATTTATTACTCGCTCCCGCATAACGAGCCGGTTAAATGCATGAATGAAAGGACTGAGCGCCCGTGTTGCTAGAACATCATCTTTTAACTTACTGCATCAAGCGAAAGTATAATAAAACGAAAGTGGCTGTGCCCCTGTATCGCCAAAAAGCAGTGTGCACGTTATTATTCATCGTTATACATAAAAAATATTCGTTATTCTTGCTTAAAAGCGAACGACAGGAGAGAGCCAGGACGGAGCTAGCAGCGGAACAAGAAGCAGCCGAGGCGGCGCAGCTGGCAGGCGTCCCCCCAACGCTCGAGGGGACGCTCGCAGTCTCGGAGCCCTTCAAAGTCGAGGCGGCAGTCATCGTCTGGGACTCCAGCCCCCACGAGCCGCTCTGTGTCTATTGGTGGAGGCGGCGGCGCAGCTGGAGGCCGGGCCACCTGGGCTGACAAGGTCAAGGGCGGCACCGGCACCGGCCCAACGCGTGAGCAGAGCTAGGAGCACGTCAGTCGGGATAAGGATAGGATGGCTCAATTGGAGAAAGAAAATCATAGCTTAAAAGCAGCCATTGAATGGTTTGTAAAACAGATAGCTGAATTTAAGAGAAGCTTACAGCCCGGCAACAGCGGTAGCTTAGGTCAGGACAGCAAACCTGATGGCCCGGTTGAGGTACCAAGGTCTGTGTAGGTTGCTAAAAAGAACGTGGCTGACGAGGATTTCGCTGGCTCCGAAAAAGAGGACCCGCTCCTCTACTGTGCGGGCTCAGGCCAAGGTTGTTTCTGAACTTTAAAAATGATGGCGACATTGCAAGAAAGTGTAAATCAGGTCAATAATAGATGGGAGCGGATAGAAGAGCGAGAAAATGTCGCGGATCAGAGATTAGGCAAAACTGGAGTATATCTAAACGAGGCGGTGGTCCATGTTATAGAGCGGGAGTGCTCTCGACCGCTGGCCCAGCAGGATAAATTCCCTAGTCGAATTAAGCTAACATAAGTAAACCGAATTTACATGGTCAAAATGGCGGCTCTATTACATAGTTCATTTAGTACTTGGCAGTGCAATTTTAGGGGGTTCAATCATAAGAAGGCGTCCCTGCAGCAGTTTGTTAGAACGGGCAGTGTGAAACCTAAGGTTTTCATGTTGAAGGAAATTCTGACGTCTAGCGTGACCTTAACCAGCTTTAAAGCGGAGGTTAAAGGTAATGAGCAGAGCAGAGGGCTCGCAACACTCATTAATATAAGGTTGGCGTATGTTAGGCATGATCTTCACATTGCGGATTGCAGGATTGAATATATCATGGTGGAGGTAATTTTACGTCGACAAGGGGCATGTCAGAGGAGCGTTTACCTGCTTAACTTATGCAGTAACCTCCGAGACATGGAACAGAGTTTCAAATCTGTCTTGAACAAGGCAGCCAATCTGGCTAAGGATGCGCCATTGCTGATAGGAGGGGACTTTACTGCGCCCTATCATGTGTGGAATTATGTCTATAGCACTACTAAGGGGGAGAGACTGTGGCAGCAGCTACTAGCCTTGAATTTATCTATGATTACAGACCATTCGTATCCCACTGGATGCGACACGTCGACATGTTCGGCACCGGATCTTATTTTTGTTCGGGGGGTGGTGGATTCATCCTGGTCAAATTCTAATATAAGATTTTGGTAGCCATCATTACATACTTATGATTACTTTGGTAATGGCTAATAAAAAGGAGCGCACATTCAGGGTTGTTAACTAGGATGTATTTAGGAAACGAAGAGCGCAGAGAAATGAAGACGAGGGGAGTGAGTTGACCTTGGAACAGTGGACTGGTCAGCTTAAAAGTGACGTTGAGGCGACCACGAAGGAAGTTAAGACAGATATTGGCACAGAGCAAATGGATAGTCGTCTGGTGCATTTGTTGGAAGCGAAGCAGTCAGTGTCAGCGAGATGGAAGTGTCAAAGGTTGAACAGAAGGCTTAGAAACCGCATAGAAATGGTTAATCGGGTTCCCTCACTGAGGACTTCCTCGGTGCTGCCTCAAGTTAAGGTAGCGCTATGGCAACCTTCGTGTCTCCTTACCTCGCTCTTCGCACTGAAAGGGTGCTTCTCTGCAGTGCTTTGTCAGCGACACTGTGTCCGATTTCTTATTTTAGATCGATGCGTTGTGCTTCTGTGGAAGCTCTTTAATTATACCTTTCTCGCCGTCGCTGAAAAATTCCTTGCCAGGCATGTTTTCGCACGTGCGGCTGAACGGCTGTCAGAATATTTCCTTAGGCGAAGATGTCAATGTACACAAGACGAAGACGGAACACTTAGCTTCATTGTTTCCTACAGCGATTTTATAGAAAGAGAGGAAAAGAAGGGACAGAAGGAATGAGAAACGGTACTCTGAGAAAGACCCTCCCTCGCCATTGCACACCATTCGGGCTGGTGTCTTTCATGAATGCAGCTCTTGTTTGGATTAGGCTTGAAGGGCCAGACTAGGGGCTTGATGGTTGTGCATACTTGACATTTGTGACGCGCTGTCTGAACACGAAAAAAGACGCGCAAAAACACACACACACACGTAGTACACAACACGAGCGCGAACTAACAACTGAGAAAATCACCTTGGCCTTAGCAAAACCCACGTCTTCGTGACAAGTAACGATGGCTTCTTATGCATGGGCATTCTTCACATGCTATGCGAGCTGCTTCTACAACGATGCAGGTGCGGTCGTCCGGCAAGGAGAAAATCACGTTGGTCATAGCAAACCCAGGGACGCAGCCGCATGCGCTAGAATGTATGCCCAGGTAATACTCCTTTCCTTTTCTGCGGATTATCTCGCCCATTGCGATTACTAATCCGTCTTAATACAGGCAAGAGACCCGTGCCTGAAGGCTGGCGCCTACTCTGGCAGCAGGACTATAGTAATGCTTTAGAGAAGCAAGCCTGAACAACAATCTTTTTGAAAAGTTCACTGTGCTCAGGTGAGGACAGTATGATTGTTCAAACGAGCGGGGTTCATATGTCGAGCAAATATGATTACTGGTGAAATTGTGCTTAAGTTCAAGGAAGCGGACGTAATCCCAGTGTGGAATATCATGTGTTATGACCTCAGAATGCAACTCCGTGGCACTACACTGTAAAACTAGTAAGAAATCGTACGCATATGTGAGGACTCTCAGGAATTTGGTTCCTGGTAACCGCTGCTGCAAGACTGTCTCGTTTTGCTAGCAACAGGTCGATCCGCAAAGGCGCGATGCACGACCCGATAGACACCCCCTTCTTCTGAATCTAAACATAATAGTTTACTTGCACATAAGTACATTCGAAACAAAACTGCACCAAATTGAGGGAATTTCAGAAGCTTAACACTGCTCGGTTTTAAAAATCAATCTCACCTATGTCCTAAATTATTTAAACGATCTTTTTCACTCTCTCCCACATAGCAAGCCGTTGAAATGCATAAATGAGAGCAAAGAGCTTCAAGGTTGCTTGACCATCCTGTTTTTGCCTGCTGCAACAGGCGAAAGTTAAATAAACGTAAAAGGATGTGAACCTATATTGCGAAAAAGTAGTGCACACGTTGTTATTCTTCGGTATGCAGAAAAAATATTCGCTATTCTTGCTTAAAAGCGAACGTATAGTTAATATTTCACGCGTATTCTCGATTCCAGACTTGTGAAACACGCGCCTTACCTTACTGAGGGGCCATTTGCAAAGGAAGGTTGCGGGAAGCTTTTAGAATACGCTGGCTTCCTCAATGAACTCCTTATAAGGAGGCATGAAGGGCTCCTCACGTAAGGTAAGGAAATGGTCTGAGGTAAGCAGCGTTTCAGAATACGGGCCTTAATTAATCACCTACAAATAAGTTGTCCAGTCATCTTTGGAGCATGCCTTTGTGGTATGCGATCCGCATAAGAAATCAGACATCGAGAAATTGGAAACTGTTGAGAAGAAAGCCATCAGATCGATCTATCGTCGTTACGACAGCAATTTCTCTCCGTCACCAAAACTTTCCGATTTCAACCTAACGACTCTCAGCAGGCGTCGCAACTTAGAATCCCCGAAGCTCATGCATTCAATCATTACCTCATTTAACTGTTCTCCCTAGTTCATGCATAAAATTTGCCGAAGCTTCCTTATCTGGGAGGTTTCATCATGTTAACATTGTGCTTTATGGGTCTTGAACCAATGCGTTTGAATATAGTTTCTTTTCTATTACTATTGAACGTTGAAACCAGCTACCTGGTCTTATTCGCTGTCTTCCTTTGGATATTTTTTAATTGACACTTTACTGCTGCTGATTAATTTTAGTTGTCTATATTTTCTTCCTGTGTTGCTTATACTTGTTTTTCGATACTGTACAGCTGTGTACTTCCCCACTCCTGCCATAGCCCTGGACAGGACTGCAGTATGTGGAAATAAATAGGTAAATTTAGCAAACACTAGCTTATAACTGAACTGACATATATCACCATAAGCAACCATTAAACAACAGTAGCCGTAAGTCAGCCAACATTAGCCGTCGTCAGCCGACATCAGCCGTAGCTTAGCCATTTGACAGCGAACAATAAATGGTGCGACAACTGCCCAGAACATGAAATGAGATAACTCCACTGATGGAAAGATTGTCCTTCGTATTGACTCAAACCAACCCTGCTTTTTTTCGTGAGAGATGGATTTGTATTTTTATTTCTTAATTGAAAGTCACGAAAAATGACCTGTGGCGCCTCTGACGGCAAGAACATAAACGATCCGATGAACCCGGCCACGTGACCGTTGATTGCTGTACGCGGTCGACGATTTTTTTGTTAGTATTGAAATATTGTTTGTCTCTTTATATTAAAAAGTATTCATAAAAGTGTACATATAGACCTGCGTTAGTAGTATGCATTAAAGTGGCGCTGCCTTCGCGTTACGTAATGATTCCATGCCCGTCAGCGCGTATTGAGCAACTTTTCAGCGTGCTCATGCAACCACGTACGCAGTTTCCAGGTCGCTAAGATTTTGGAGCGACATAGTTTTGCTATCTACACTCGGTCTCAGAAATGACGCGCGCTGCTACTCGGCGTGGCCTCGCATGCGCGTAGTGACGTTTTCGATGACTTGGCTTGGCACGTGCATCGAAAGTGTAACGACGCCGGGACAAGCCACACACGACACAGGCGCAGGCAACCTTGGACACATGCGTACACAACGCGGTACAGATACAGGGAAGGTGCATGATGGCACATGATCTCATTGTAACAACTTGTTATTTTCAAAAAGAGTTGAAAGGCTATAAATAAAGGTGGTTAAGCACAGTTACAGGAACTCCTGCGAAAGCACAACAATAGCTTTCACAAATCGCGAGAAGAGCTGGTGGCATCGCTATCAATTCTCAGCGTTGCTGGAGGAAAGCTCCGTACGTGTTTAGAGCCTTTCAGATCGAAAAGTACTGCTCGTAAAATAACTACGTGCTTCTGGGATTAATTACTGCAGCTACAAACACTGCGAAGGGTGGGCTTTCTGTCGCGCCGTAAAAAATGGGTCGAGAAAAAAGTCACAGCTTCGCCGCAAGGGTGAAGCAATGAATGCGATAGCAAGAAATCGAAATGTCACACGAAAAACCAGAAGAAGCTCGATACTTGCAGCGTGCCCCTGAAGCACAAAGAAGGACGCCCTAAATGAACGCACAGGCATGCACAGGGCAAGCGTGCACTAACAACTGTCACAGTTGTTACGCCTATGTGCTTGAGCAACACGCTGCAAATGTCGACAATGGAGAATAAGACGCTTGCTTGCTTGCTTGACCACTACGGTGGATTGGCCTTGAAACCGGCGGTTAATATAAGTGGGGAAATTTCGAATTTAGACGTTCTTAGATATTTCTTTTAAACTGCGGCGCGTGGAGTGACCCTCTGCGTCTCCTACTACAGGGGGCGTCTGATGCAAGGTGTGCCTAAGGTTCCTAGATTTTTGTTTTATTTGGGGACCTTAGGTGTGCCAGGTGTTCTTTGTCTTTTTCTTTCCTTCCACATACCTAGTGGGTACAAAAAATGGCCACTGTCGTGCGCGTCTCAAGGGCAGTATTCGAAATCAAAAAAAAATAATAGGAGCGCTGCGTCTGCAAGTGTCGACAATGGAGAATCAGACGATCTTAGATATTTCTTTTTGTTTTAAACTGTGGTGCGTGGAGTTACCCCTTGCGTCTCCAGTCACACGGGGGCGTCTGATGCAAGGTGTTCCCGGTGTTCCTTCTTTTTTTTTCCTTCCACATCACGAGTGGGCACAGAAACGGGCCACTTTGTCGTGGGCGACTCAAGAGCAGTTTTCAAGCTGAAAGAAAATTAGGAGCGTTGCATGATAGAAAACACGCTCACGCTCCTCCGAGGTTTGCTTACCACCAGCGGTACATGGTGTATATAAATAGCTCGCCGTTATTTCGCCGGCGCATACATGGCGCGTGGCTGAGTTGTCTAACACAGCGTTCTGGGGCGCGACGGGTTGCTGGTTCGAATCTGCGGCCGGGTACTTCAGAATTTTTTTCTTCTGCTTTATTTTTCTTTGTGCCTTATATATATATATATATATATATATATATATATATAAGGCAAAAATCGGCAAAAGTCAGCCGAGAGTGAAGTGACCATATAATTGCTATCGCAATAAAATCAGTTGTCGGTTAAGCCAACACAAGGCGTTCTGAACCCGTGCTACCAGTGGTGGTAGTAAAGGGAGTCAACTTGCACCTCAGCAGCTCGGGGTCATGCGAACTGAGCATAAATGTCATGTATGACGTCAAACCACCGCTGCACAATTTGAATGGAAGGCAATACTCTACGTGGCGTTGCATGAGCATCGCTATTGTGCCAGTTTCAGCGGTTGGCCCATGCCACTGGGGGGCCAGTGACCTACGCCCTGCCGCTCCACGGTTCTCACTATTTTGCCAGCATCACTACTGCCAGAGCAATATGCTACAGCAATGCGCCGCCCTACCAATGACGTCACACGTTACGTTTCTGCTCAGATCCCGCGACCCCGAGCTGTTGAGGTGCTGATAGACTCTCTCTCGTTGCAACATGCTATTAAAAAACAGAGCCACAAATCATTTCATCATTTCGTCATCGAGGAATGGAATAACTTACCGGAAGCCATCGTCTCAGAACGTGTTTTAACGTGGTTTTAACGTGGTTTTAACGTGTATATATCTATTGCCCCCCTTAGCCAACTGTTTCTTTTGTATTTTTTTTCCAGATTGAAGTGTATATATGTATGCCCCCCTTGCTCAATGCCCCCCATGGGGCCTGTAAGGTACTTTGAAATAAATTCAAACAGCTACTAACATTACACTCGGAACAGCTACTTAGACTCGGCAACACATTAACACTCCACCTACGTTGTTGTATGTTATTTTTGTATGTACACGTCTTGTGCGCGCATGCTTTTGGATGCCGCGTCATTATTTTTATATGTTTGCACTGCTATTTTTTGTATTGCACTTTTACTGCTTGCCCCCTCCCCCCCCCCCATTTTATGTAATGCCCTCAAGGGGCCATTAGTGTCCACCTAGAAATTATGTCCTTGGTTATCGGGGTCGTTTACCGCCCGCCTGTTTCTGATATAGAACATTTACACAATCTAGATGAATTTCTAGAAAGTTATGTTACTTCAGCACCTCACATTACTTGCATGGGCGATTTTAATGCTGCTAGTGTAGACTGGTCATCTGTGACGGTTAGTGGACGTGAAGTGTGTATCGGAAGAGAACTAATCGCCATTTAGTTGTCTTCTGGCCTTAAACAAATTGTTAAGGACTCTACTCGCAGAGCTGCTGTCCTTGACCTGGTTTTTGTCACTACATCTCTAGCTAACTCTGGTTTTGATTGTGATATTATTGATGGCGTATCCGATCATAACGCTGTATTTTTCTCAGTTCCAGGTATCGTCCCAGAGTGCCGTTACACTTCCTGCACGTTCGCTGATTTTAATCATGCTGATGATCTATCAATTAGAGACGCCCTCTGCGACTCTTATCAAGAATTTGAGCTAAAAAGCACCACCACTAATGTCAACACATTATCAACTTTATTCGAAAGCCTTGTCAGTAAGTGTATCAATGGTTTCATTCCTTTGAAAACAAAGAAAACAAACACTGAAATTCCTTGGCCGACTAGGGACCTCCTGCATTTATCACGTCGTGTGACCAGACTACGTCGGCCAAAACGCCCTGGTGTCTTAAGAAAGCTCTAACAGTTTGTTAGCGCCAAAAACAAACTTTGTACTAAAATGAAGGCCGCAAAATAATTTTATTACAAAGTTACCTTGCCGAAGCTAATGAAAGCAAATCCCAGTAAATTCCGGAAAGTTATCCCACCATCTGGGTCTTCATCGCACACGATGACGATTCACAACGTTGCAGTTTCTGATCCAGAGACAATCGCTTCTGCCTTCAACGCCTGCTTCCACTCAGTCTTTACGACTGACAATTCGGACATCCCTGCTTTTCATTCAGAATCTCACCCTGGAATCGACGATATGTCAGTGTCACTTGAGGGCGTGCTCAATCTCCTTTTAAACCTACACACCAAGAAATCATGCGGTCCCGACGGCATCACTACAGGTTTTCTAGTTAGATAATCTCCTTGGTCTAGCAGATACCTCACACTTATTTTTAGAAAATCTCTCTAGTCAGCTACACTTCTTTCCTCGTGGAAATGTGCTTCAAATCTTCGCTTATTTAAATCGGGTAATGTTCAATTATTAAACAATTATAGACCAATATTCTTAACAGTGCATTCATGTAAAATTCTAGAGCATATTGTCTAAGTATTTCATGGAATTTCTTGAAACGAACAAGGTCTTAAGCACTTCCCAGCGCGGTTTTAGACGTGGTCTCAGCACCATTACTCAACTGACAGAATTCGTTCATGACATCAGCAGCTCTTTGGACATACGTGCCCAGGTTGATACCATTTTCATAGGTTTTGCCAAGGCATTCGACACTGTCTCCCATCCTAAACTATTGCACAAGTTGTTTGCTATACTAAAGAATGTATCCTTGGTTGGCTGGATATCCGACTTTCTTTCGCAGCGTTCACAATATGTGTGCTTGAGCTCTACTAACTAGCCTTTGATGCCTGTTTGATCAGGAGTTCCCCAGGGTTCTGTGCTAGGCCCCTCTTATTCCTGCTTTACAATAATATATCATATTGTAATATCATATTGTAATATTGTAATATATCATATTGTAAAATCTCCGCTGGATCATGCCACTCTCAACAATTCCTTCTCTCACATTTGCAGCTGGTCCGAATCTTGGCTAATGAATATTAACTTTCCAAGACCGTCATTACGTCATTTACACGATGTCCATGCCCCTTGACTTTTGACTATGGTTTTAACAATGTTAGTCTGTGCAGGGTGTTAGAATTAAAGTACCTCCGTATCTCTGACACATAATTTGTCATGGTCCAAACACATTGATCTCACATGCAACAAGGCTCTTAAGAGATTAGGTTATTTACATCGTACGCTCCTCAAGAAAGCAAACTACTTGCCTACAAAACTCTCATTCGTCCCATTCTCGAATATGGTTACGTGGTGTGGAACTCCCATAGGAAATGTGATATAAAAAAACTAGAAACCATTCAAAAAAGAGCTGCCCGTTTTGTATGCGAAAGATATGAGAGGGATTTTTTTTTTCGTCGAATTTTCTTCCCCAGCTAGGTCTCACTACACTTGCGAAGCGTCGCCATGTTAAATGCCTGAAATTTCTTTACACTCTAATAAATACTTCCCGCCTCGACACTCTAGACAGTTATCTTAAGTTCTCCAGACCTTTACCTACGCGCAGCGACCACGCCCTTAACATTGCAACTTTTTTCACCCGCACTGACGTGTTCACATATACCTTTTTTTTCTTCAACTATAGAAGCCTGGAATTCGTTGCCCGGAAGTGTGAGTTCCTCCCCACTTAAAGAATTTCTGGAAGCCTATTCATGAATGTTGATTTTCTGTTGTTTTTTTTTTCTTTTGCCACTCCTGCAATAGCCTTATTGAGGCTGAAGTATGTAAAAATAAAAATAGAAAAATGAAGAACAAATAATGATGATGATGATTATGATGATGTCTTAAATCGAATTCTTGATCATTCACCGCTTGCCGAATCAATTTTCCAAAATTATCACAAACTTTGATAAGCTGCAATAGACTGTTACTTTACCAACTTCATCAGCTAAATCTTGACACTAAGATGTTAAAGTGGATTAAATGTTTTCTGACTAACAGATTGTAATTTGTCGCGGAAAATGGCCATATTTCCCTTTTTTACGCAGATAATTCAGGCGTCCCGCAATGTTTTATCTTAGGCCCCATCACTAATCAGTTCTAATATTTATCTATTGCCGATGAAGGCGTTATTTTTCGAGAAATTACTGACGATGACTACATTAACAAATTGCAATAGGACCTTCACACTTTATCTAACTGGTTTGCAACATGGTTACTAGACAAGAACGTTAAAAGTCGCAAAGCCATGTGTGTATATAGAACTTCGACCAGCTCAACTCTTAACCGTCTTATCAACATTCGCCTGGATTTTTTTAACTCTTAGAAGTACCTGGGAGTTCACATTACGGCTGATTTAACTTGGTCGCTGCATACTGAGTACTATATTAAGAATGCCATGCGCATGCTTCGTCATTTACGTCGTAACTGTTCCACTTCTTAATATGGCTTAACATTGCGCCTTTGCAGGAAACTAATACGCTCTAAACTGGAACTCGCTACATCCGTGCGGGACCCAAACAGTAACAATCTGGTAACATGCAGAGAAGTTGTACAGAAAAACACTGTTCGTTTTAATTTGCTTAATTATAACAGAACTGCGAGCACCTCCACCGTGAGAACTTCTCTAGAACTTCCTCCTTTATCGTCTCGCAGAGAAGTTTCTAGTTTAACACAGTTCCACAAGTTGTATCACCCTTATTTTCTACATGACTCCATCGAACACAGCGCATATCCAGCCGCATCGACAAACATCACAAAGTAGAATTCTATTGTGCAACGTAGACCTTCTTTAACTGCATTTTGGCTGGGGCTTCAAAGGAATGGAACAGACTTCCCGTTGACATTGTTACTCAGCTCACAATGATCACCACAATAAAGTTGGGATTCCATCTTGTCACACTAAATATTTTCATGACTCATTCGTACCCAGAACTTGTGTCAGTTGGAATGCCCTTCCCCATGACATCGCTGACAGTAGATATTATTATGTTTCGTAAAACAGTTGCTATTTTGTGAATATATTTATGCTTGTACTCTTTGTCTAATTTTTGCTATTATTATCATAATTGTTCTCGTGTATTCCCGCTGCTATATTTCCTTTCACCAGCCACTTTGTAGATTTACTTTTTTTTTCCTTTATGATTTGGTGTTTATTCTAATCTTTATGTATTCCCACTCCACTCTGTAATGCCTTTGGGCCCTGAGGGTACAATAAATAAATAAATAAATAAATAAATAATACTATTAATGGTAACCACATTATGCATTAGCTAGCACTCTAAAATTAGGTACCGTGATGTATTAGCTAACACTGCATCACGAGCTTCATTTGTATGAAATAACTTTACTGACTTATTTCTGTTCAGTATTTCTAATAGCGAAGCTTATTAAGCCGGTCTTAAAATTATGGTGTGTACAAATGTGTAAAAAACTATCATCATCATGAACGGGTATGTGCCCAGAAAGTGCGTAAATCCCACTACTCACCGCTGGTCCACTAAAAATGAAGAAATACAGACGGGTAGCAAACACCAATTTCTAGACAGATGTAACCGGTGAATGAGAAAAACTTTAATAAATTGTCGGGATTAATTACCAATGATAAACACCGTGGCCGCACGTTCCAGCATCGCTGAAGCATCTGTACGGAGTGCTTTAGCGGTACGTACAAAGAGAGAATAGGGTACGAGAAAGGCAGCGGCGGCTCCGAGAACACCCAGAAGCAATGGAAGCCCTACGCCAGGGGTCTCCAACACGCGGCCCGCGGCTTCAGAAAAAATGAAGTTTTCTGACTTGTGGCTCAATGGTACTTGCATTATTTTCTCGCCTGTGCGATTAAAAGTGCATTGTTCGGGCAAGCTACAGAGACGGGACTGGTCTCAAGCATATTTTACACCGAAGCTGCATACGTCTACCCCGCAACGGTTTCGTCTCCGTTTGCAGAAACGCCAGGCCCCTAAACCGCCAAGAAGACGCTTGCACTCGTGTACTCCTCAGCAAGCAGCTGCGTGCGCTCCTTGCGTTTTCACCTCGGACGCTGATATTCGGAGAGGTGGACAGACGAGCCGACGGACGCGTTTGCTGTGGACTCGTGCACAACTGCAACGCCGCAACTAAATTTCGACCTCTGCATGGTTTAGGGCCTTTGAACAATTGACGGCAAAAGGCCTATCTTTCTTTCCAATCAGGCATACAGCATAATCCAATCAGGCATACAGCGAATCCCGGTAAAGATTCGGTTGCAGCTGCTCTGCACTTTACACGATGGCTTCGAATGACGTCAAACAGCCCGTCCTTGTCCCCACCCATGTTTCCCGTTTTCATATATAAAAGAGAGACCCGTCCAGCAACTCATTCAGGTCATTCTAAGAGTGCCATGGGTAGGCCACGGAAATTAAAGACACCAAAAGATAGCGTAAACACAATGCTTGACAAAGGAACAAATCCGTCTTGCTGAAAACGGTCGCGGAACCAATCACGGTCAAATACAGCTACCACAAAACGCTTATCACTACCATTACTGTAAAGTAATAATAAAACACACCACTCCCCATCAGCATGTGTGACGTTTGATACAGCTGCGCTGTCCAACGACGTTCACAGCGTGCACTGGAGCTATAATTTTTTTTCGTAAGGCACCCCATGCGGTCACTATGAGTTGAAACATCACCGTGGAACGAAAACTCTATATTTCAGAATCGGCGTCCAGATTTTAGCTGTTGCGGAGACCTGTATTGATATGTCTCTCAAAACCTGAATCCCGTTCAGAAATGACCCGTGTATGAGATATGGGAAAGGCGTTCTTTCAAATGGCAACGTTACGTGACATTTTGTTCGAACACTCGCACCCCCCCCCCCCCCAACCCGGCTCGCTTAAACCATCTTCAGTGTCCCGGCTCTTGTGAGACTAAATTACGTGATGGCGACCCGCTAGCTGAAAGTGAGATGCCATTCGCGAACGACGACGTGCCCGTAGATCCATGGGAGGTACGGACGCTCGACTTCAGCGCGAGTTTCTGTCTTTACAGTTTGTACATCCGTGCCGTGTCTGTGACTGTCTGCGGTTTAATCGAACTGTTCGTCGCTGAAAAACAACCTAGAAACAACCTAGCACCACCTAGCTAAAGCCTAGAAACAACCTAGCATCACCTAGCTAAAGCCTAGCAATAACATAGAAGCAACCTGATTACACATCAGAATCGTCCAGCTTTGCTGTTTCAAGTCTTCAGCCACTTAATACAAGCTTCGCCATTTTTATTTTCTTGTGTGTGTAACAACCAACCCTCCTTTGTAATGTCAGTCGGCCCTGAGGGTCAAATAATACACAAGTAAATATCTAACTACATAAATAGATAGATAATTAAATAAATAAATAAATTCAGTCATTGTCATAGACTCTAAAACTGCCATATACAACTTTGGAGCGGGCAAGGTGTCCAAACCAGCCCTCTCCCTCATCGTGGCCAGTCCCCCTCCCCCTCAACAAGACAGCTCTAACAGCGACTTCAACTGCTACAAGCACGAAGCCTGCGCGTATGTCTGGGGGTTCCACAGGCAACATCAAGTTCTTTGACATTAGCAGAGGCACGGGAACTCAACTTTAATGGGGCCCGGCAACACCTTTCCTAGTTATATTGGAATAGTCTCATTATTGACGTAGGACTCTTCACGAGTCATATGCCGCAAACATTTTTCGAATCCGTCAAGTCTAAGTGGTGTTACCAAATTATAGAGATCACGTTCCGCAGCTTTCTTCCTCCACTCGACGCCGCGAGCGTGCGGAAAGCTGCGCGGGGCGTGAAGGGAGGAAGGGCGGAGGTGCGAGGAGGCACCGAAGAGTTACGTCAGCGCCGGCGACATTTTTTTCCTTCATTTTTTTCTCTCTGGGCGTCTCGGCGCAACCACGTGGTCTGTGGCGCCACTTCGGCTTGCGTGGTCGTCGTCGAGCGGAGCCCATCGCACCGTGTATCGCGCGTGCTTGAAAACTGCGAGTCGGTTTGGTAATGTTGGGTGTGCACCTCGAACTGCTGCCTCGAACGAGCTCTGCCAAACACGGACGCAAACCTGCGTGCGCGTTTGGAACGAATGACAGCTGAGATGGGTTTCGACCCACACTCCGTACACTTCGTCGCACTGCTCGCGCTTGAATCGTATTCAACACGGCAAAGCTGCGTGCGCCCTTCTCCCAGTGGCGGTACTTCGATGCTGTTTGCTCTTCGAATGCGGGCGCACAGCGAGTGTGGGCTGACAACAAAGAACTAAAGACTAGAAGAAAGGATCGTGGGGCATCGGGCCGGCGCGGACCCATCCCCCGGCTGTCTGCAGCTACCGTGAAAATGCGAGTCTGCTTGGTTGCTGTGTCGTGGTTGCTCGGGAACGTGAGACTACGGGGAGGATACGCCGAGGTACGGCTCGATGACATACTGAACAGACAGCGAACGGGACTCTCGCCATACAGCGAACACAGGTATCCTAATCTAGCCGGCGCCAGCATTGTTATCGGAGTAATGCTGCACCGCTGCCTCGGTCGGTCGTGAGAACGTGTCGACGATGCAGTTTCCAGCTGACGGGGCAACACTCTAACGGCTGCCACTCTCAACGGCAACCGGCGATGGTCAAAAGCACAGAAATATTCACCATTTCGGCACTGCGCATGGTGAAGAAAAACGCAACCACGCAACTACGAGCAGACGAGCTGTCGGTAAGACCGGAAGTGCTAATATTAATGTTTGTTCGGTGTTTTAACGGCATAACACAATATAAACATACATATTATCTACTTATTGAACTCAAAATTAACAACGAAGGTAATAATGAAGGTGTTATCGGGAATATAGCATCAGCCAATGGTGGAACTGCCGACAATCGCGTGATATATTGCGGACTAATACATCATTTGTCGAGAGAACAGGGAGCGATTTTCAGCTGACTTTGAGAATTTATTGTAAATTCCAGGCCGCTCGCTTCGCTATAATATTTGGCTCGCGTGTTCTCGGGAGCCTCGACTACCGATTGGCAGCGCTTTTTGACCCTGCTCAAAAAGTGTTGCAGGGCCCCCTTAATGTGATTCGAAATGCGGAGACCTGTCGGCACCTCTTTCGCCTAGTCACAAAACACCCTTCACATCCACTTATATCACAAATTGAGAACCATCCCGGCACGCAAATACACCGTGTGTACCAACAGTACATTTCACGGCTTCCTCGTCGACACCTTGGCCACCGGGCTTGAACTATCCGCCCTCGTTGCTAGAGCTACCAACTATTGAAACGTCAATAGAAGGACTGCGTAGTAAACATGACGTAGCAGCCATTGCCGCTCTGCAGTTGGCCTCACATCACCTTTTTGACAGGCACCAAGGATACACTCACGTGTACACTGATGGCTCCGTCAACAAAGAGACTGCGACATCAGCATTCATCATTCCGGAGTTACATGAGGAACATGCATCTCGGTTGGGACATCTTTCCTCTTCAACAACATCGGAGCTTGTAGCTATTTTGCTAGCCATCGGCTTATTAAACTGTCAACGAGGCCCAGAAAGTGTTCGTAATCACGGATTCCCTGGCGGCTCTTGCGTGTGTGGAAAATGCCACTTCAGGAAACATAGATATAACGTATAGTATATGCGATCTTGAAAGAGCTTTCAGAAGCTACGGAGTCAGGTCATCACGTGGCATTTCAGTGGGTTCCCAGTCACTGCGGAATCAAGGGAAATGAAATGGCAGATGAGTTGGCGAAAGCCGCTCATAATTACATACAAACCCGCCTCATTCCTGTATCCCAATGTGATATAAACCGAATTTTACGAAGAACAAAACGTGAATTATGTTTATCCACCTGGTTCCCACACTCTTAAAAAAAAGGGTGTCTGTACTGACTACCTTTGGGTGGTAATCGCCTTGCTACACATATGATGACCTTTTGGGGTGTCAAACGACTCCCTTCGTTCTTCAGACCAACGACTCCCTTCTTCACAATTTGGGGTGTCAAACGACTACCTTCGTTCTTCAGACCAACGACTCCCTTCTTCACAATTTGGGGTGTCAAACGACTCCCTTCTTCACAAGCAGAGAGAGTATGTATTACTCCCAACGCAGGAGTCTACGTAACTACCTTTTATTTCCCGCTAGTACCTCTAGGTAGTCAGGGTAACGCTGCCATGGTAACGCTGGTAACCCTTTGCCATGGTAACGCTGACCCCCACTGGAGCGTTCCTTTGACTCCGTTGTCCTTAAGGACAGTGGTGTACATGACTCCCCTGGCAAGAGTCAGTGTGACCACTTCGTGGTACTCAATGAGACACTCTGCAACAAATAATGCGTTTATTTTTCTTCTTCGTCGTATTGATGAAACTTGCTGAGTTTAGGTTTACTTATGTGGCGATTTTAAATATGCAATTATCTGGAAGAAAAACGCAGTTTTTATACATAAAAATTTCATGTGTCCTGATGAGCAAGCCTTTCCAAACTTGGAGAGCTACAAAGTAAATCGACATATCGCTATAATTAGGGATAAAAACTGTATGCAATAGTTTTTAAAGGAGTTTACTGCGCTGTTCTGGCATAATGTTCATGAACCCACTAGCCCACATACGAACCCCCGTTTTAAACCCGTTTGAGCTAAAAGTTACGTAATATTGAACTCTCGTGAGCGAATCACCAGCTAGACATACACTTACTGGTCAATGTTCAGCATACTATAACTATTGTTAAGTGGGTTTAGAACATGCATTCTCGTTATGTTGCATACAGTTCCCATTTCATATTATTGTGATATGCTTACTTTGAAACTCGTTCAGGTTTGTAACTCGTGCAGGTCTAACATGGCAGATGAAATCTTTGATATATTTAATTAACGCGACATATAATAGTAAAAAATTATTTGCATTTTCAAAATCAGCGTACAAATACACATAAACTAAACAAGTTTTATATAGATCGATCAAGAATTTCAAAAGAACTTCAAATCAGAGCGATCACCATTAGGGTTTTTATCTGACAATCGACGAAAGTTGGTGCCGCTACCTCTTGTTACTCAACAAAGCGCTTCCACCGGGTTTACTCAAACAGGAACACTGTGGTGGATTCATGACAGCCGCAACAAGTTTTTGTAGCAACTTTACAGTGGTGTACTCGATTCCTCTGGGGGAAATAAAATACTACTCGAAGTTTCTATAGATGAGTCTCAGAACAATTGCCGCTCGCGTAAAACACCAAAAAATGTTTATTCTAGAAGAAAGTAAGCCACGCAACACGGAAAGAGAAGACATGCGGACAGCTCAAACGCTAGCATTTGGCTTGTCTGTGTCTTTTCTCTTTCACGTCTGCATGCCTTCATCTTACAATGAATTCCTATAAACAAACTGAAATTTCTGTGATTCGTAAAATTATTCTCTGAATCGGTTTTAAACACTTCATGCCATTTCATAGATGTTCACATTGTAATGACAACCTACTGTTTTACCAATAAGCACCTAAACTATAGGCACAACATCCTGCCAATAATGCGTAGTGCTTAGCCACGTCTCCACCATTGTTAAGCATTATATATTATATATATAATATATATATATATTATATATATATAATTATATATATATATATATATATATATATATGTGTGTAGTGTATGTGTGAGTGTGTGTGTGTGTGTGTCATTCCATGTCAAGTGTCCCAGACGTGGCGCTCGCACGTCGCAGATTTTGCTGATAAAATTTGTGCCTTTTTCCTGTGCCACATGGAGTATTGTGGCAAAAACATGTTTGCTCGAAAAATTTTTGACGGTCCTGGCACCCCCTCGAATTTCGCTTCTATTTATTAAACTGTACCTAATAGAAAAATGTGTAGAAATCTACTTTTGTGTGTTGAGCTTCGAAACCGCGCTTGCGCTATCGCAGAGGTTCTGTTTAGTTGTCCCATTCATTATTTCCGAATTCTTTGTGTTTCACTACCAGCTACGTAGCTTCAAAAACTACAAAAATCTTCAAAGTTCGTGAATTTTTCTTGAGCTATCTGGAACTCACCCTAACCAATTATAATAATAGCCTGATTTCCAGGAAAGTGTATTTTAGTACAGAAATGTTTACGGGTAAAATAGACTTCAAATCTTCCGAAAAAAAATTGTGAAATTAGAGAAAATATGCGATTTGTCGCATGTTTGACCGTATTTTCATACTGATGCGGTCTAAGTAGAAATCTCGTCATGCGGCGTTTGATAGAACACTTCATTGTTAAGTAATGAGAAAGTCTAATAAAATAATTTTTGTTTTAAGGAAGAAAATAATTTTTGAATTTGGCCCTCCGAACGCGCAGTGCATTTTTTTGTTGCCACTTCGCCGCAAAGCACGTGGTCGCCCTTACGGCTGACACTCGCGACAGGCAGCGGCCAGATGCGAGATGTATGTCAGTGGCTCGTGAGTGGTCGAAAGTCTTGTCGCGCTGATGTCAGAGCGACGAGTAATGAATTTGCGTTACAATGTGAACTTGCTTGGCGGGCCCAATGGGAAGTATGGACGCCCGAGAGCAGCCTGTGGAGTCGTTGGCACAATGTGCTAGAGGGACGTCTGCACAACTGGCATACACATACTGAAAGAAATAATGCACACTGTATACATTTGTTTCTCAGGGTATACGTGTTGTACAGACGGCCCTCTAGCACATTGTGCCAACGACGCCATAGACTGCTCTCGGGCGTCCATACTTCCCATTGGGCCCGCCAAGCAAGCTCACATTGTAACGCGAATTCATTACTCGTCGCCCTGACATCAACGTGACAAGACTTTCGACCACTCACGAGCCACTGACATACATCTCGCATCTGGCCGTTGCCTGTGACGAGTGTCAGCTGCAAGGGCTACCACGTGCTTTGCGGCGAAGTGGCAACAAAATGAAATGCACTGCGCGTTCGGAGGGCCAAATTCAAAAATTATTTTCTTCCTTAAAAGAAAAAGATGATTTGATAGACTTTTTCATTACTTAACGATGAAGTCTTTATCAAACTCCGCATGACGAGGATTTTACTTTGACCGCATCAGTATGAAAAATATGGTCAAACATGCAACAAATCGTGCATTTTCTCTAATTTCACAATTTTTTTTCGGAAAGATCTGAAGTCTATTTTACCCCTAAACATTTCTGTACTAAAATACACTTTCCTGGAAATCAGGCTATTATTAATATTGGTTAGGGTGAGTTCCAGATAGCTCAAGAAAAATTCACGAACTTTGAAGATTTTTGTAGTTTTTGAAGCTACGTAGCTGGTAGTGAAACACACAAATTCGGAATAATGAATGGGACAACTAAACAGAACCTCTGCGATAGCGCAAGCGCAGTTTAGAAGCTCAACACACAAAAGTAGATTTTATACACATTTTTCTATTAGGTACAGTTTAATAAATAGAAGCGAAATTCGAGGGGGTGCCAGGACCGTCAAAAATTTTTTCGAGCAAGAATGTTTTGCCACAATACTCCATGTGGCACAGGAAAAAGGCACAAATTTTATCAGCAAAGCTGCGATGTGCGAGCGCCACGTCTGGGACACTTGGCATGGAATGACCCTTAAATATAAGAGCTACAGAAAGATCACGAAGGTCCTGATACTGTAGGAAGGCATTTGACACACGACGTACGTTTTAGCACTATGCTAATGCTAAAACGTACGTCGTGTGTCAAGTACCTTATATATATAAGGTATGATATATATAAATATATATATTTAGCGGTGGTATGGAGAGTTCTGTACAGAACTGAAATACAGAAACACCGTCCAGAAATACAGCGAGACACATTACTGTCAGAATGAGTGAGATATGAAAAGCAATAGTTTCGCTAACATAGGTAGTTCCGTTCATTACTGTCAAATGCGGCAATGTACTAGACCTGCCATGAACATTAGCATAGCCAGCAGTCAGTTTTTATGAATAGGAATCAATGGCCAGCCATCAAGTACTTCTTTGCGATATCCATTACACATTTTATGTGGCATACAGCGCAAAACATGCAACATGTGTAGTTCTCATGTAGTACAGCATTCTCATGTAGTCATCTGAGATACAGGACCCCAATAGGTGACACAGCTTGCGTGCATGAGCTTGGCAGTGTCGTGTTCCCAGACCATGTCAGGGTCAGGTGGTATTCTGGCGAAAAGGACAGCAGGTTGCACTGATTGGAGGCCACTCACGGCCAGACCTTAAGCGTGGCTACTCCGAATTCTTGGACACGTCTTCACTACCTCGAGACACGAAGTTTCCAAGGAGGCTTCCTGGTCAAATGCAGCTGTAGAGCTTCAATGTGCAGTCTTGAAGCTGATCCGGTTTCAGGCAACGACGAACACGTTCATTTCGTCTTGAGGCAACCTGAAATAGTCAAGTGCACAAAAACAACCACTGATGACAGACAGATCGAGTCACCTTTTAATCTGATAAGGGCAGCGCTCACGCACCAGATTCCATGAAGTGTCATGGCAATGAACAAAACCAGGGATACCATTAACTTTGCTGTACTTTGAGGGTCTGTTACTCCCTAGCCAGCTGCAACTGTTTCCGCTGCATGACCTCCGTACAATTAGAAGGATGTTTTTTTAGAGAACGCATATTTCTTATCAAAATTGTATAATAGTCACGCTCAAGATGTTTTCGCGCACGCACTCTGTCAAGAAGGAAATAGTTTGCTGCAACTAAAATGGCAATGAAGAGATTAATTAACAAAAAACTCATTAATTAATTTTAATTCCTGACTTGGAGGTAGTTGTTTATATTAGAAAGGTGTAGCGCGTGCCAATTATGGCATACACATTTTTTTTAATCGCGAAAGTTACACGTAATTCGAGATATTCATCCTGAATTTCAAGGACGAAATCGTAAACTGATAGCGCCTGACGCGCAGGAAACGTGGCTTCTCTGTTACGTAAGCTCGGAGCTACACGTGAAAAGGAGGTGATGATAGTTTAATGAAGGTGGGGCGAAGCAGAATGTGATCAGGAAAATCTGCAAGCATTCAGAAATACACAAGTAAACAGCTTATTATTTGGGTGCGATGTGTGGTACTTATCTGTAAATATAGAAAGAAAAGGTTGATATTACTGCGGTTTCGGTTGCGCGCATCTCGAAAGAAACAGATGAGCACCAAACGCCACACGCAAAGGTAAGCGATCCGCTGGCGCAAGTGAGATGACTTGCCACTTTTCACGAAAAGGTACGACCACGACGCGCCTTCATTCGAATTTCGTCACTCCCTGTCGCGGGCAGCTCCGGTCTGATGTAACAGAAAAAACCGCGTTTTCTGTGCGCCGGACACGATCAGTTTTGATTTAGCCCTTAAAATTTCACAATAAATATCTCGAGTTACGTAAAACTTCATGATTTCTGAAAAATGTGGATGCCATAAAGTGGCACGCACTACAAAATTTCTAATATAAACAACTGCCCTCAAGTCAATAAATAAAAGTTAGTTACGGGTTTTTGTTAATTAGTCCCGTCAACGCATTTTTGTGCGGCAGAATATTTTCCGCCTCGAACTAGAGTACCACTGAGCGAACTAGAGTACGAATGGAGCGTGACTGTCATAGAATTTTTTTTAAAAAGATATGTATTGTCTGAAAAAAAAATCACCTTGTATAGCATGGCAGCAGTATTTTAATAATAATAATAATTGTTGGGGTTTGACGTCCCAAAACCATGATAAGATTATGAGAGACGCCGTAGTGGAGGGCTTCGGAAGTTTTGACCACCTGGAGTTCTTTAACTAGTGCACCTAAATCTAAGCACACGGACTAACCATTTTTGCCTCCATCGAAAATGCGGCCGCCGCGGCCAGGATTCGATCCCGCGACCTGCGGGTCAGCAGTAGAGCACCATAACCACTAGACCAGCAGTACTTTAACGAATACCTGTAGGTTGCGGGATCGAGTCCCGGCCTCGGCGGCTGCATTTTCGATGGAGGCGAAAATGTTTGAGGCCCGTGTACTTAGATTTAGCTACACGTTAAAGAACCCCAGGTAGTTGAAATTTCCAGAGCCCTCTACTACGGCGTCTCTCAATCATATCGTGGTTTTGGGACGTTAAACGCCAAATGTTATTATTAGTTTAACGAAGAAAACGGCAAATGTGTATACAGCTACACGAAATATGGCGAATGTACGACAAGACTAGGCTTGCCTTCACTGCCTTCTTTCTGTCGCGTCATTGTGAGCGTGCCCTTCTATGTGCCTGGCTTCAGAACAGCTGCACGAAGGTGCAGCTATTTTAAAGGCCTAATGTGCCATTTTTCTTCGGATCCATATCAACAGGCAAAGGTCTCGTTTTCCATTTGTCTGGAAGGACAACCCACCAGCCAGCGTTGACCAGTATAGAGGGTTGGGAGCAAACTCGGGCAAACTGTGCAGCACAAACATAACCTCAAACAATTGAGGTGATGAGAAGCGGTCAACAAAAAGGAACAGTGCTGAAGTGACTTATATACATATTAAAAACAACAGCTGATTATGGCACAAAATTGGGACAATTAAGGTGCATTGTAAAAGAATGTCAAATGAGGTACCCTGCTGTAAAAAGTGCTAAATATTCATTGCAGACTATGGCGAATAGAATTCAAATACGATACACCGTGAGTTTCGAGGTATAATGACGAAGTAATAATTGCTAGAGATTTATGAGCGAAAAGCACGATACGATTAAGCGTTGCTACATAGTGGGAGACCACGGATTAATTTTAACTACTTGAAGTTCTTCAACGTGCACAAATTAAAGGGCATGGGAGTTTCTGTATCTCGCCCCATCTAAATGCAGCTGCCGGTGTCAGGAATAGAACCCGCGTCCTTGGGCTTCGCAGCGTAACGCTTCCAAGTCCATTTAAAGGATTTTTGTCCACTGCCCACAACATCACTGTAGACTGTATCTTTGTGTTGAAAATAATACCGAACTGAACCACGGCTGGTATAACAAAGGCATCCAATATCTACACAACACAGCGTTTGAGCAGTATGTTTACTGCCATTATTACTAGCTGGTGTTGTGTTTACTATTGGGTACTAGCACCACACCACATTAGACAAAGCAAGTATCACAGGGGGATGAGGTTATGCTCGTATGCAGTTTGTGGACAAAAAAAAAACAACTACAACTTTGAAGTGAACTCACATTTACCTTTGTTGCATGATAATTTTTAGTATCATAAGATTAAGTCACCACTGTTTCAATTAAATGAAGCCGTGCTACAAAAGCTATTGCATCAAAGTTTTATAGCAGTTACGCACGCACGCGCGCGCGCGCGCGCACACACACACACACACACACACACACACACACACACACACACACACACACACACACACACACACCACACACACACACACAAATAAACAAACAAACAAACAAACAAACACGGCGAGAAGTTTCGAATATGCAGCGAATAAGTACGTATTAAACGTGTTTCAACGTCTGGTAGCAAAGGAAAGAAACAGTAAATTCTAGAGTTTCACGAGCCAAATCATGATCTGGATATCAGGCATGTTGGGGCCGGGTGCATTAGATTGATTTTGATCAGCTGAGCTTACTTACCCTTCAAATATATATCAGTGCAACGTTGCTCTACGTGTCACCACACTCGACTTGCAACCGAGATTTCAACTCGCAATTTCATGTTTTTCTGGCATGTATGGAATAAGGAAACGCGATATTGGCGCGCACCACTCCGTTTTACCCGCTACTGGATAGTCCAGTGCGGTTTTCGTCGTTGCCAAGCCATTGAAACACGATAGCAAAATCCGTGCAACTGGAACATCAGAAAGACAAGTGGCAAAGCTACGTGTGAAGCGAATAAAAGAGTTGTAGGCAGAAGCCGGCAGAACTCACCTGAAATCTATAACGATCGTTGGAGCGTCGTCCACAGGCTTCGTCTGTCGGTGCCATTGGGATCCGTCATGCGCTGCCATCTTGCTCAGGCAAGTTCACGACGAAACGAAGCTTACTGCAGATACTTCTCCGTCCGGAGGCTCCTTTCCCAAACACTTAGTGACACTGCTTCAGCCAGTCACGACAAGGGTGAGCCGACGACACGATACTACGCCACGAATGCATAGCGCGGAAGGAAAGTCACGAATGCATAGCGCGGAAGGAAAGTCACGCAAAACGATCAGCCACACACGGCAAGAGCGAGCCGACGATACGACACTACGCCACGAATGCATAGCACGAAGAAAGTCACGCAATACGATCACTTGCAATCACGCTTGACGACACAGATTATTCTGGCGGACTAAAGAACGACCACAACGAGACGGATCGCGAACAAAGCCGTCTAACGACGCCAAAATGGCTGTCTCGTATTGATGGCTTCGGCTTTGGATTAAAGTAGCCTCCACGAACGCCTACATGGTTTCGGTTTTGTTTTTGTGCTATAGAACACACATCCATGCATAGTTAAAGCTCTATTAAATAATAATAGGGTGGAGGAGGCGAAGCGTGCCCTGTGTGTGTGTCCGTAAGGGCTGTACTGGGGGAGGGGGCGCAGGTGAACGTGCATCCCCTGCTCTAGGGGCTAGGGAGAGTGCGGTGAGGCCGTGTGTGCGTGCCTAGCGCTCAACGTTTGCTGAGCGATTTGGTGGCCCGCGCAGATTATCGTGAAGATATAGTTTAGCTGTGGCGGGCAGAAATGATGACCACGCGCGCTATTTAGGAGACGCGGTAAAGCGTCGCCTTGATAACCAGTCTGCGCTGTTATCATGCCAGCTTTGCGGCACATGTTCTTACGGCCGTCGAGTTAGATGTGTTCCCGATCGCCAGTGCGTTCAACACCATGCACGTCCATTTCACTAATAAGCGTATGTTTTCTGCCATACATGCTGTCGTAGGAATCTACAAATCTCGCTTGCAAACGTGCGAAGATTCGCAAATTTGTCAGCGCTGCCATTGTTAAACGTTGTCATAACTCTCAATGTTTCGCTTGGGGGCAAGATTTTTTAAATGCGAAGCATTTCTTAGCGAACTTCTGCGACTTTGACCGTATCTATCTATCTATCTATCTATCTATCTATCTATCTATCTATCTATCTATCTATCTATCTATCTATCTATCTATCTATCTATCTATCTATCTATCTATCTATCTATCTATCTATCTATCTATCTATCTATCTATCTATCTATCTATCTAGCCGCCTACGACTTCGTGCTCTCCTGGTCGCTTGGTTAATCGAATGTGCACCAAAATTGGTATGGCGTAACATGACTGTATGACGAACATAAATGACAAGTCATAACATGAAAATCATGACACGAATGTCATGTACAGCATGATTTACATGCTACGCTCATGGTGCGCTGGCGGCCGTTTCGCTAGCTTGATATACACCAATATTGGTATCTTGTGACGTGACTGTGTGACGAACATAAATAACATGAGTTATCATGAAAATCATGACACGCATGTCATGTACAGCATGACTTACGTGCCACGCTCATGGGGCGCTGGCGGCCGTTTCGCTAGATTGATATACACCAATATTGGTCTCTTCCGACGTGACCGTGTGACGAACATAAATAACACGAGTTATCATGAAAATCATGACACGCATGTCATGTACAGCATGACTTACGTGCCACGCTCATTGGGCGCTGGCGGCCGTTTCGCTAGATTGATATGCACCGAAATTGGTATCTTGAGACGTGACCGTGTGCCGAACATAAATAACACGAGTTATCATGAAAATCATGACACGCATGTCATGTACAGCATGACTTAGGTGCCACGCTCATGGTGCCCTGGCGGCCGTTTCTCTAGGTTGATCGACCCCCAAGTTGGTATTGCGCGACGTTACTGTGTGACGAACATAAATAATAGGAGTTAACATGAAAACCATGACACGCATTTTCCTCAATGACATACAAGACGATGTATGCAGCTCTTTGCTGGCTGTTTCGCATTACATCGATTCTCACAATGCGTGGGATCTGCCGGTTTTTTTAAGAACCCTGTTTACTTGTAGACGTTTTCGACGCGCTGTTTCAGCAATATCGTAACTGAAGCCATAACACAATACGTGCGTAATTCCGCATTTTACGATCGCATACTATATATTCTCAACCAAAAGTGTTCGGTATACCACAAGCCAAAGCAGCGATCTGTATCTCGGTCGCAGCCAGTGAAGCTTTCTTTTAAAAAAAGAACCCACCCTGTATATGCAGAACCATCGCTGACTCCCTTGGAGCAAGGGAGTCATCTATTTTATTCAGGAGCGTCGACCAGAGCATTGTGACTCCCCTTAGAAAAAAAGGTGGTCATCGGCTGCCACAAAGAGAGTCAAGCAGACGTGACTCCCTTTTGACTCTCTTTTTTTTAAGAGTGTGTATAATTTAACTCGAACCCCTCTGCGCTGAGAATCGACGTATAAACAACCTAGCATCAACTAGGTGAAGCCTAGCAACGACCTATAAGCAACCTTGAAACAACCTGGAAGCAACCAGATTAGTCTTCAGAATCGTCCAGTTTCGCTGTTTTAAGCCTTGCGCGGTTTAGTGCAAGCTTCGCCAAATTTACATATTTATTGTACGGCCGAATCACGCTGCGCAAAAGCTGGTTTTCTTTGTCATTGGTAAGCATTGGCTGGCGACACTATCAAATGTCTGACATTAGCGGGGCACTAGTGAAATGCTCGTGTATTTCGTTAATGTAGGTTAAGAATTTGTCTTGTTAATTTTGCTAGTGCTCATTATATTTGTATGTCAGTTTGTACGTATAGTTATCCGGCTCATATTTACGAGATTTACGTTTATACGAATTTAATCTGACTTCAATTTGTTTTCTATGAGAATTCACTGTCATTTATGTTTTACAGCCGCTTGTTTTAGATAGCACAGCGAAGTGCTCGCTTTGTTCAACAAAGTGAAAAATGTGGCACGAAGCCTTCTTAGGCTTCATTCGTTCGGTGTAGCGGTGGCACACGCGTTCGATGCGCACTTTTCCATACTTGCACCTGCCGCCGCTCTTAAAGGCTTCACCACGCCTCAAGCAACGCCTGCGGTCTCGTGAAATTTCACCGCTCTACCTGATTTCTCTTTTCTTGCGTGGCCTTTTGTTTGTAATGGCTCCTATTATTTTGTCTTTACTCAAGACTGAGGCTGCCTTGTGGACGCTTTTAAAACGCAGCGTAGACAGCCACAGCTACCATTGTCTGTTGTAGCATCTTTAAAAATGCATCTCGACGTCAGCTGCAACGGGAGCGCGAGTTTTGGCATCCCAGCTTGGAAAAGATGGCGAGCATGCAGAAAAATAGCTGTCACGACTCTTAGAACGGGCTCTTAAGCTGACGCCAAGAGAGAGAGAGAGTAAAACGTCTTTATTGATGTTTGAGTGGAGAAGGAGCTAGTGGGAGGAACCCCTATTCCGGGGTCCCTAGGATGACTGCAGCGACGAGTAGGGGCCGCTGTATCATGGCTCGGAGGACTTCAGGAGCTCCGTGGCAGAGAGCATCGTCCCACAGCTCCTCGTTACGTAAAGGGTTAAGAATACTAGCAAGCGAGGCAAGATGCTTGCAGTACATTTAATCGTGACATGGAATGTCGTGGGCGAGTGTCCGCAGCCGGGGCAACGGTCTGCGTAGCAGTGCGGGTAGAATTTACTTAGAGATACAAGATTCGGGAAAGTGCTGTAACTGGCGTAACGCTACTGCCTCCTCTAGCGAGAAAGATGGCGGTGGCGGAAATCTTTGCGCGGAAATCTTTGCGCGGCTTAGAGCGCCCGTAAGTTCAGGGATTTGATATGGCCAACTCCACACAGCATAAGGGCTCGTTTACGAGTTGAATTCTTTCTGATAGTTTTGTCGCTCAGAGCTTTTAGCGGCCCCTGATATTGCCCCTGATATTTAACGGCCCTGACATGGGCGCATTGGCCAGATATTTAGCGAAATAGCCCTAAGCACCAATAGAGCTAAATTTGTAATTAACCGCTCAGTTAGATAGCCCAGCATTTGACAAAAGAAACATCGGGGTGCCAACACTCATTCATATATCTTGCCTAAGAAATGCGCGCGTTAGGACGCTATATTTTTGTCTTATTACTTACTGCTTCAACTAAGAAGCACCTTGAACAATATATCTAACTGGCACATTCACGGGAGCGTGGCAGGTTCTCAAGGAAACCTTTGGTAAGTGTTAGCAAGTGTATACATATAATATGGTATAGTAACATTTGTTCTTCTCTGTTATGCGAACGCTTGCGGTCAGATTTCTCATGCTTCTCAGTACTACCAGTGATTCAACACTTTTGTACGACAAACCAGTCCATAAAATATTCCGTGCAGTGTTCCCTGTCCCCCTTTTTTTCTAGCAGTCGTGACGGACGCACGTTTGTAGGCACCTATATGCAAACTGTCATTTCTTTGATAACACATCTACGGATTCAAGCGTGCAATATCTTGTAGCCCGAAGATTCCGTGCGCGCTTACATGAGCGTACTGCCATTTCGTTTGACCCAATCTTGATATTAATCTAAGCAGATAAGCAGAAGCTATCTTTTTATTTTAAAAAAAAAGAAACAGGATTGCTACGCGCGAAGTTTACTCAACGTCGTGTTCATTGCTCGCATTCTGTGCATAGGTATTTTTCAGCAGCACCTGTTTTCCTTTTTCCTAGAGACTCATGTGGCATGTGCACGCAATAAGTCCATGTTCAGCTGCCACTGTCTTTTCGGCTAAATGTGACATGACGCAGACAAAATGACGACCATTCGACCAACACCGAATGGTCATGTTACAAGGTCGCCTTAAATTGACGAAAGGTAAATGCGTGCACCGTAGTGCAATTACTGGTTTAATTAAGCTTGCGATGTTGGCCAATAATGCGAAAGAGCGAGACAGTTCACAGCCGCCACATGACTGCCGTGCTTCGGTACGGTTTTTAATAGGATGCAACGACAATAAGGCGCTGTCCTTTGGGTAGCAGCCCATTAAAACGGTGAAGAGTCTGGTGTTCGTGCAAAACGTTTGGGTGTAAGCTCTGCACACACTGCTTCTTCGGTATTTTATTGAGGAAAACAATGATTGATGCTGTCCTTGATGGCGTTAATGGTCGGTTGGCCAGTACCGTGGCGGTCGTTGTCGGCGGGACAGTTCAGGTCGGCATTGTGGTCTAGGGCGGCATGGTAGTACAGGTCGGTGTTGTAGAACGGGTCGGGATGGCAGTACACGTCGGTATGGTAGTACAGGTCCGTATGGTAGAGACGCGTGAGTCACTGTCTTGGGAAGCCGGCTGGGTGCCACAGGAGGTTTCGCCCTCACCATCTGGCCCGGGAAGAGCGGCATCAGGATAAACGGCAGCGGGACGAATATGATGATGCTTCCGACGCAGCAGAAGACCCACGCGATGAGGAACGGGCTGCGTGTGTCCAGAACTTCCTCGTACACCACCTCCACCTGGCTGCTGAAGACACTGTCGGGGCCTAAAAGGCGCAGCCGCGGTATTCTCCGGTGACCGCTCACGTTCAGATCGAGTCCCGTAGCGGCTGATGTCGCAGTGGCGGCGGGACCAGGCTCAGTCGTCGATGTGAGACGACCAAACGAGATGCGGTCTTGCTTAACGTCTATCCGGGGCCAGCTTGTTCTTCTTCTATCTTGTTCCGAATCGATACATACCCCAGACCAGTTAGGAGGGTCGGAGTAGAATCAGATGTTTTAACGAGTGCTTGCAGTAACTTTGTAACCAGAGTTTTATAATATAAGAGCCCGAACAAGAGAAAAAGGTTGAAATTAGAGGAACGGTATAATAATTCTGATAATTATGCAGTATGAATATCGACACGGAACAGCCAGCCAGCATAGAATCGCTACAGCGAAGACGACGAGAAAGACGCACTGGCTTGACTTTACAATTAAAGTTACAGAAATTTATTAGGTAATCATTTCTTGTATCTGCGTTGTTCTGAGAAGTAAAAAAAAGGCATCCCTAACTGAATACCAGTACAGGCGCCCTACGGTATAGAATAGCTGGGTCAACTGACAACTGCAGTCACGCTGCTTTTCGTGCACTAATTCTTTCCCTAATTGCACTCGGCTCAAACACACATATATATTGCGTATACATGCGTATATCTGTGTATATGTTGTCTATTGCCTATTATAATATATAGACATACAGCATATAGTATGCTGCTAACTGTAGTCTCCTATATAAGCAGACAGCGCGATCGGAGGACTATAACTGCTCGTTCACACCTGCGACTAGCACAGGTCGCGTGACCGAGTTAGTCGCAAAGCGACCGGTCGCAAACGATCGCTTTGGTCGCGAAGTGACTACTTTGGCACAGTCGCCCAGTCGCTCGCTGCTCGATTTTTGAGTCGCGCGACTGCAGTCTCAAACCTCTTCAGATGCGCAGGAAAAGGACGTCAGCTTATTTTGCGGGGCAGTATGAATGTGAACAGAGATGAATTTTGTGCGTCGACGGTATAAGTCACCCACAGGTGTGAACATTGGTCGCCTTGAGTCGCTTTTTAGTAGCCACTCGCAAATGGTCGCGCGACCGGCGCAAGTCGCAGGTGTGAATGAACCTTAAGACCTAGTAAACGAAAGAAAATTTTTATTCATAGAACGTTATAATGCTTTGTGCAGCTAAACTAATATGTAGTGCACATGACCAAGCTCGTCTGGAAGAAGTCTTCAAACTACCTACCGCAAAAGAAAAGTCTAATTTATCAGAGGTACGGAACAAAGGAGCGCTAAACAAACGAAGACGAGAACAATAGGTACACAGGACATGCGCTCCCGGGACATGCGTTCCCGTTTCTTTAGAGCTCCTTTGTTCCATATCAAGGACAAACCAAATTGCCGAAAACAGGTTTTACAAAGTCAGTTATCATAGATACGTGTATTAGAATTACTTCCAAACTGCCTCCCACCCGTCTTTCGTGCGACGGCGTCACGGAGCCAATTTATTAACGCACGCCAACAAGCATATACGAGCTTACGTCATAGTATCCAGGTTAAAAAGAGCTCTAATGGAATGTGACGTATAAGCAGCATCCTGTCAGTTTACCGCCGTGCCCAGTTCAATCGACAGGCGTGTTTACACGTCGCGCATATTGGCTTCCACCGGAAGGCATAGGCGGGTCAACGAAGTGCCTCGGTCGATCATGTCTCGGGCTACGGTGAACACGATCCAATTTAGCGAAACGCTGCCCCGACGCCTTCGATCGGTGTTGCCTCAGCGCTCTTACGAAACACTGGATGCACGCGTTCGCGTATGCAACGTGCTCACGCCACTGGGTTCGTTGACGCCTCTGCAAGCTGTACTGGCATCGTTGGTCTTTAGCGGTCTCTACACATATCAGCAGCGCCCAACCACGCTACAGGAATTGTACAGTATGGTCCAATGTTTAGGCGGCACTGACACCCATTTTCAAAGCTGAGTTTACCCTGCCATACAAGTCTCCTGTATACGGAGACGGCTCTGAGCAAGTGTCAATCTCAGTAAATAGTGATAGGATGTTTTATTTTGATTTTAAAGTCAATTTTCGCATGGTGTACCTGCTGACATCGACACTACTAGCGTGTCGTCAGGTTAAAGTAACAATTCTTGTGACTTCACGCACCAGTATGGCTAGATACGATGATGTCGGGTACCGAACAATACAAAATAGCTTCTTATGCGTCACCAACGCAGCCACAGAGCGGAGCGCCCGTGGAAACATCACGATATCTTGCGCGAGCACGCGACGAGAAGCTCATACTGTATCGTGACGCCAGGGTATACAGTAGGAACCCAAATTGGCATTTAAAAATATCTTGTAATTAAGTTTTGAAAATGCACTCACGCTAACCAGCGCATTTTCTACGCTTTGAGGGCTTGGCCTTTCATTTGACGTAAAAAAAAGACGGGAATAGAAAATTTTCGAGTCAGTACCCCTTTAAAGGGAGCAGGGGAATGTGCACCTTTCATATTGGGGGCCTTCAAACTGCAATTTTATGTGCAAACATTGATAGCGCACTCCGCGAACTTGTCGAAAGGAATCAAAGCTGTCAACCACCTGTAGTCTTATGCAAAGCTACACCACCATGCCTTTGCAAGGGGGCGTATTCCGGACATGCCCTGCACGCAAGCGTTCCCTTTAACAGACCCGTCTGCACATGCTCTATGGCATTGGAGGGTCCGAGATGGTCTCAAAGAATCTGTCGCCTTTGGGTTAAGCGGTACTGATCCATTCCATGTACGTCGCAAAACTCGTATCCTGACATTCTGAAGGTATTAGATGCAGGACATCGGACATTTCACGTTACACTACAGAGATTGACACATACCTGGCGTCATTACTAAATGACAGTAAGACGGCACATGGTGCCTACTGCAGCCATTTCTTTATATTTTTTCGTCCCTTCATTCCTTTCACCCAGTGTAGGGTAACAAACCAAGCTCGCTCCTGGTTGACTTTCATTCCCTTCCGTCATTTCCTCTTCCTCCTATCGCTTTTTTTTGACAAATCTTATCAGTTGTTTCTACGACAGTTAATGCCATGACAAGGTATCGAAAGCGGGTCCTGATTCGTAACGTTTAGCTTACACGAATGCGCCCCTTGATTTCTCATCTTTGCGCTGAGCAGATTAATAAGGTTGGTAAAGTAATCTGTTTAAGGGAATGGACGGCGTATCATTTAGTCTGTGATGCATGAGCAAATACGCACGTGTCGCAACTTCTTCCTGTAAGGCCGCGCTCTGCTGCGAAGTTTACTACGTGTTCGTAAGGGCAATGTCAGCTTACGACGATGGTTTTTACGGAGAGGAGCGTCGTTACCTTCGCTTCAGGGGTCATTTTATGGCCGTTAGAAATGGTCCATATATTTAAGGACGTTATTTCTTGCTCGCCACGAGACAAGTCGTCCGGCGTATCACCTACAGATGCCTAATCACCGCGCATATTTTATAATTTAATTATATAATCGACACAGACCGTAAACGTAATCAATCAACTCGTAAACTAATGGCCAGTTTAATAGCCTTTTTTAATGTGTGACTGTGTATGTTTTTACTTATTTTTTTTTCTTTTCGTGCACGTAATGCAGCGCGGAATAACCTAATTAAAAGTTGCGGCAAGGGTGGGAAGCTCGGTGCAAGTGATAAACGAACATTTTAATCGTTCCAACCCAACGTACGGTTATTAGCGAGAACGGAATTGATCGGCCAGATGGACCCAGCCGGTCTCAGTGACAAAAAAAAAAATAATAAGCAAGCCTGATGTCATTCGCAGTTCTCGTGCGGCGAACTGAAGCCTGGAAGGGATTGTTTTTTGGGGTTTTCATTAAGCTTTCGACAAGTACAAAATTTAAAGAAAAAAATTGATATTACCACCGAAATAGAGGCAGTTAATTAGGGTGACACCCAGTCAAACGCATAAATTGTTGCACAGTCGAACATGCCAGAGAAAAAACGAAAGCCTCGCTAATAAAATTTTAATGCCTATGGAAAGATTGTAAATACCAGAAAGAGAAAGAAAGGTTGTCAAATTAAATTGAAAGTGTAGGTAAGCTCCACATTAAGTGTTGGATAGGGAAGAACAATGTTCTGAAATCGACAAAACCAAGAAAGATAAATATTAAAACAGTATAAACAAATAAAAAAGCAGAAAACCCGAGTTTCCTATACCCCCGCCCCCTCTTCTTTTTTGAGTGCTGTTCAGCTTTCGTTTTTCGTCTGACGCTCAAGATATCTTCGTTTTGTTTTCTTTCTCTGCGTGTTTAAGAAAAAATATCAGAAAAACATTTCCTTGGTATTCAGGGGTGCCTCTATTGCATTTTTTGAGGGGGGGGGGGGGGGAGCACGCGACAGAAGAGGGAGTATAAACAGTTCAGGCTATATATATACTTGATCTCATGAAAATAGCTTCCATTTACTCTAAACAAATCTACAGTGTTTCCTAGTATTATTTACCTTATTTCACTCCTAATTTTTAAACCTTGATGACCTCAATGTCTTTCTTTACTTTTCCATCTTTGATTCTGTTCTTACTGCGAAACTTTGGGATTGTGGGGAAATAAAATGCGGATAACCACGCAGGATCTGGGAATAGAAGCTAAGCAACCGCAGAAGTCTGAAATAAATGTCAATTTCAAGGCACGGTACAGCATTAAACGCTTCATTTCTGTTTGTTTTTTTTCTCACTGTAAACATCTTTCTCATTTTGTAAAGCGCGAAACTTTTGGTTGCTTGCAACAAGATATTAGGCCCTAAAGGCCCCAATAGGCAGCAAAAATGTATGTCCGCAAATATTTTTGTCCTCTGCGTCTAGAAAATAAAAAGGAACGCTTTTGGGGTTTATAAGGGCTGAAATAGGGCAATTAACGGAGCCAAAGCGTCGTGTCTGAAGCCGGAAGCCAAGTTATTAGACAAATCATTGTATTCTAGTGGTAGCAAAATAACTAACAATGCAAGAGTTCCTTCTGGAAGCTTTTGCGTGAAACTTTATGCCCAACACAAATTTGTACAATGCTAAATACAAGCCTTACACAACCATGGCATAAACGTTGAAGAAGTGCATTCTGTAAAGTGCAAGACAGGATAATGTGTAGGTACAGTACAACCTAAGCACATAACTTCCCAACACGTACGCCATATTTCTTCCGAAACATTTACTGCCTCGCGCACGGTAATTAACCGCGACGACTGGCACTCTAATTAGGCTAGGCCTCGCTGCCCACTTGACGTAACGAAATAATAAACAAGTGCATTCTTCCCAACAAAAGACACATAAAGCAAGCAAGGAATAGAAGAGTTAAAAACGTTTATCTGCCCAGACTACCGTGATTTCAGCGATAGACTGCCCGATTAGTAAATCAGGTTCGGCGAAGGTTTGTGCTCATTTTTTTTATTCCATAAGGGCCTTAACTTTTCTGGTTTATATTTATTTCACTTCGGCCGTAAATGCTGTGGGAGCTGCCGTTGCTGCTCATTAATAATTCGCATTGCAGAAGTAATCAGAAACATTGCTTCCTAGCTGGAGTATATGTTTCACTGGAAAGAGAGCGATGTTGATACGGTTTTATGCCCACGGCTTCCACACTGATGTAATTCTAGTTGCGTGCAACATATTTTATGCGCGTGGGTTCGCTCACACTTTCTTTGGAAGTTGGGCCGGGATTACTCCTTCTCTGGATGCCGTCAATGTCGAAGCCTAGACCTGTCGAACGGTTAGTTAAGTTCATCTAATTAGTGTTGCAGCCCATTGGAATCTATTATGAGCATTCGGGGCTCTCTAAACCTACGCATATTATGTAAAAACGCTGTGCACGTTAAACGTCGACGCGTGTATGCCTCTTTCTCGAAGCAGTTAATTTTGACACTGAAAGACTAATGCATTACTGAAAAAGACGAAGGTGTGAGAATAATAAATGCCCTAGCCCAAAAGATAAGTGTTTTTATATATATATATATATATATATATATATATATATATATATATATATATATATATATATATATATATATATATATATATATATATATATATATATATATATAATGAAAAAAGTTAGCGCAGCTTGGACAAATGGGCGCACGTGTTCTGGGAGCGAAGCAGAAGAGGAAGAAGATAACGAAGAGAGCGCGTACTGGTTCATGAACATGCTACTTTTTCTACGCCACACTGCAAACTATACTTGCTATGCTTTCTCTCGTTTTCTTTTCTGTGTTTTGTGGGTATGCTGCTTTCTATCTCTTTCTCTCTCTCTTCCCTTTCTTTCTCTCTTTTTTTCTATTTCTTTCTTTGTCTTTGTTCCTCTATCTCTCTCTGTGAGCACTCTGTCTCTCGCCTTCTAGCTTTCTCTCTGTTTCTTCTCTTTCTTACTTATCTTTCTCTCTCTCTGTAGTCGGTCTCTAGCCTACTATCTTTTTATCTGTTTCTCTTTCTCTCTCTCTCTCTCTGTACTCGTTCTGCCATCCTCCTTTCCCTCATCTCAATCCTCACACCTCTCCTTCTCACCCTCACCTACCTTTCCCACCACCTTGCTGTACTATACTATACACTCTGATCTGCCAGCGTGCCTGGATAGCCGATTGGTTAGGACGCTCGCCTTCGGATCATGGGTACGCGAGGTCGAGTCTCACCTCGGTAAAGAATTTTTTTCGCCAAGAAATTCTCTTCCTTTCCATTTCTCTCTTTCTATCTTTCTTTCTCTCTCTCTCTCTGCACTCATTCTCTTCCCTATCAATTTAATGCATCTCTCGCCGGACAAATCTGCGCACTTATCTTGGTACCGAAGCACAAGAGGAAGAAGAATAAAGCGATCAAGAAGAGGAGAGCGCCGAATATTGATGATGATAACTTTCTTTTACGACACACGGTCAACCTCGATCTTACTAGCTCTGCTGTAATACCTTCGTGCACGTATGCCCCTAATTTGGTGTTGTTTTTATCTCGTTGCTTTTCGTTCGTCCCTCACCGATCTGAACTGCAGTAGCATGCCAGGCCTGTCATTACGATAACCTCTGCAGATGTAATGGAGCATTATTTCTCATTTTCGACTTTAATACTTACTGATATGCCCCGTACTTTAGGTTTTCTTACAGCAGTTATGTCTAGAGGTGCGCAGGTAAGCACATTAAGTTGAGTGTTGCAAGTGTAGCGTACAATGTACTGCTGCTTTAGATTTTCTTTCCGGTTTTAATGAATTGTAGTAGCGAGAAGGCTGCCCCCACTCCGAACAAGAACATTGTTCTCTTCACACCACTTATTTTGTCTTTCATGCTTGGAAGGTAGACACCGGAAGGAAGAAAGCAGGAAACGCGTTTGCACGGTTCCAGTTATTCGTCGCGAAAGTCTCTCTTCCATCTTTTGTGTTTTTTCCTCGTATCCGCTTCTTTTATCCCTGATAATTTATTCTTCACCTTAACGCCCTCAGTAGTGCTAAAGAGAAAATGCGTCTCTTGATCTAGCAACGTATAAAGAGAAAAAGTGACTCAAATTATCAGACGCAGAACATAAAGGAACCGATTAAAAGCAAAGGAGAAGCGATAACGATGGAAAGAGCCTCGTGAACAGACACAGTATTGCCATGAAGAGCTGGTAACGAAGAGTTTGCAAGGAAGTCAGGGTCTGATGGCCGCAACCTTTTGTCGTGTCCCGCCTTAATCTCATTTCCGTTGTCGCCGCGCATCTCCGGAATCGGAAGTGCAAACAACGGGAGTGCTCACTAGTTGAAACAACGCATTTGGGGAACGCCTTCATTTCGTCATTGGTACTCGAAGAGACGTTCGTAATTTAACCGTAACTCTTGTGGGAATGCGAAAGAAGTACGTGAACGCAAACCTGTTTTGCCATGGATTGCTAAAAAAATGTACAAGTGCTTATTGCAGACAGAGAAGGGTTTGCATTTCTTCGGTACGGTAGATTTCTTCGCGTCTCTCTGTGTTATTCCGAACTGCAGCGGTGGCCTAGTGGTTATGGTTCTCGAGTGCTGACCCGAAGGTCAAAGGAATGAATCCCGGTCACGGCGGCCGCATTTAAATAGAGGCGAAATGTTAGAGGCCCGAGTGCTGTGCGATGTCAGGGCAGGTTAAAGAACACCACGTGGTGAATATTTCCAAAGCCCTCCACTACTGCGTCTCTGACAATCATATCGTGGTGGTTGTGGGGCGTAAAACCCCAACCATTTTATTATATCTATCTCTCTTTCGACGATTACATTTTATTCTTTTTTTTTTGTCACCCGGTTCGAGTAATTCCTACTCTAGATGCTTCTAAACCAGTTCAATTTATTTAGCCGTCTACGTCATTCGAAAAACGTCGTATTTACTACAGTCAACGTAATTCCACCACCTGGAGCAGTAAGCATGCAAAACTACGTCATATGTATAGATGAACGAGTTTCTTCATTGACTGTTTATCTCAGCTCTCTACATACTGCGCACAACTCGAAGTGTGTTCTCTTTATGGCATCAATTGCATTGCCATCCACTCGACACCTCTTTGTTCACGTCTTTTCCGTTAAGTGATCTGTCGTTCTCACTCCCTACCTCAGTAAGAAAAAATTATTACTAGGATAGGTGTCCTATCATGAGCCTGGAAGGAAGCAATGAAACTTGGAAGAAATGAAACGAAGTGACAGAAGCTAGGTTCGGGCCATCAAGATAATAATGATATCTGCCACTATATTCCCTTGTTATGCGCGTGAACATTTCACGCAATCTCATCGTAACCCATGCGAAAAGAAAAGTTATAGACCGCAGAGCGCGCTTTGCAAGCCCACATTTCTATATGCTTCCACTCTCAAGTGGAAGAATCTGGTTCCGGGACTCGATACTTGATTGCAAGGGGTCACGTGGGAGAATAAGAGAAGAAGACGCCTTTGCTTCCCACATTCCCAGTTTTCATTGGCCCACCTGTTTGACGGCCGGGACGCTCTGCTGACTTCCGAAATAGAAGAGTCGCCCGTCCCTCGAGATTCGGAGGTCTCCCGCGGAGAAGCTGGAGCCTTGCTGAGTGCCTGCGTGGCACTGCGCCGTTCGTTCGATATAGCTTTCGCTCGGAATTTGGTTTCGGTCGTGGTTTTCGTTCTCACCGTACTCTTGCTGGTCAGACTTCGATTCTAACGCTGCTACACATCCTCATATCTTTGACCGGTACGTATACGAGGTGTCCAACGCAGGCCGAATAGGAATAGAAAAGGCAAGAAGGTCTACTGCATAAAAACCGTTTATCTCTATCGGCAAGCCCGGTCGATGAGTCAGTTTATTTCCGAAATATTGGAACCGGATATTTTTGCATGACACTAATATAACATTGTTTTTACTCTATTTTCAACCTTTATTCTTTCCGCTATCCAAGTTCAAGGTAACATACCCAAAACTCTCACTGAGTTTGCGACACTGTCGTAGTTTTTATTTCCATATCTCTAACTCTTAAATCTTTAGATATTAATATCTTTAAAAAAGCAAAACGAAACAGTGCAACAACAAGTCGTTACTCCGTAATATGAGTTTCTTGCGAGCACTGAAGATGGCGATAATCCTACGCTGAGAATGTTTTTCGAAATAGTGTACAGGAATCATCGAAGATTACATTGAAAATGGGCGATACTAATTCATGTTCGAGGCATTTTTTTTCTTTTCGTTCCTTCTAGCGCCTTCGATCAGTGCGCCTACTTTGTCACGGACAATCAGTCCCCCGATTCAGTTTACCTCCATATCTACTTCCAGGCGCCGTCTTTAAAGGGTATACCCTTTTTCCTTAATGTCTGACGTGCAACATTGGCTTAGGTGTGCGAGACATTCTGTGAAGCTCTGTTGTCGCAAGTGGAAAAAACCGCGAAGGTCAGGCATGAAAAGAATAATCGTTAAAAAGCACACTAAAACTGCTGTTTATTCAGCTTACAAGAGCCCTGTACAGACGTAATATATGTTTACATACGTCAGGTGTGATTAGCGGCACTTGCAGAATATATATCTCATGTGCTTGGTTGATTTGTGGCGCCCGCATTCGGGGAACAATAACAAGCGTTGATGAGCCTTCGGATGTGTGGCATTCTGAGGTTTCCCAAAGAAAAAGCGACAAGACAAAATAATAATGTACCAGCGTTGTCTTGCATATAAGGGCGCTTCACCACCAATGTACAAACGCCAACACGAAGAGGAAGCTCTCCAAGAGCTTGTTTATGGTTTGTGCACACAAAGACTCCGTTGCAATCATTGATCAGGTCGATCGATGGTGACACCTTTGGGCGATCATTGGATTATCGGCGAAGTAAATAGAAGAGGTGTGAGGAACGACGGTACAATAGAGGGAAGTAGACATAGACGACGGTGGTACGGTCAGAAGGCGACTTGGCGTGGATTGCAATCAGGAGGATGTGGGTTAGCGGATTGGGGGTGAGGAGCCCAGCAAACGCAAGCACTTATTAGGTGGTAACCTCAGAGCCACGTATTCAGAGAGAGAGAGAAAAATAGAACAAAAGTGTTGAATTGCGCAAACAGGACAGGGACTAAAGGGAGAGACGACGACACACAGAGCGAAATGATAGGCTTAGAGAGCACAACGACAATGTAAAAAGTGCGCGTAGTGGATGGCTTGCGATTCATTGTAAGACATGTGGCTGGCAGTCTGTTTTCGGCGCATGTACTGTTGTTTCATCCATGAAGGAGAAGTTGACAAGAGAAGTTATTGAAGCTGAAAACATTGTAAGAATAGGTCCTGAATGCGTGAGCACGCCGTCTGTCAACTTATCTAGCGAACAGCTTCATTTTCTAAGAAGTTGATTGTCAGTACATGCCTGGTGGCGCTTGTGCGGTTGTATATAAACTGTGTGCTCAATGAAATGACCCCAAGGTCGCGGGTTCGATCCCGGTCGCGGCGGTCGCATTTCGATGGATGCGAAATGCTTGAGGCCCGTGTACTGTGCGATGTCAGTGCCCGTTAAAGAACACAAGATGGTCGAAATTTCCGGAGCCCTCCACTATTGCGTCTCTCATAATCATATCGTGGTTTTGGGACGTAAAACCCCAGATATTATGTTTTCAAGGAAATAAACTTTTGTTGGTAGTTCGCGCTCTGTGTGTCGTCGTCTCTTCCTTTAGTCCCTGTCCTTTGGGAGCAATTCAACGCTTTTGATCATGAACCAACATGCCCAATTGTCAGCCATTCTGGAGAAATACAGAGGGAAGGAACCTATAACAAACATAGTAAAAATAATAGATCGTGTAGCACGTATGGATGGATGAACTCAGACATGTAGAAGAGGGAGAGATGAGCGGAGAACACAGAGCACACATTCAACGGTTAACATGTAACATCGCAAATTGGGTTCCATTGCCGATCTATATACCTAGGAACACAAAAATGCCAATCTGATTCACTCTGAAAGTCGTGTTGTCGCAACTTTGTATAAACGAAAAGTGAGGAGTAGATCGAGAGCAACGTTTTTCGTCGCGCACAACCACGCGAAGAAAAGAAAAGCACGGGGCTGGTTTTTAATTGAGTCTAATAGTTGTGAGATTAAAGAAAATGAATGAAAACAGTCGAAAAACACGACTCGTAGCATGTGGGGAACGAGACCACAACCTTCCTCTCTCGGGAAGCTTGAAATTCTATTGCTCTGGCCTATCCGGACTTCAGCGCGAGCCGCTATGAGGGCGTTGCTGCAGTTTCATGGCGAAATAGGACTGAACGACACATTGATACAGTTCAGTGACTACGATGACGTGTTGTTTTTAAACAGTGCTACTGTAATGACGTTGTAGTGTCGATACAGAATCTATTCTCCTCATTCATTCTATTGCACCCCCTTTCCCCTTCCCAAGTAAGGGTAGCCAACCGGAGATTTACCCTCTACCTTCCTCTACTTTCCCTCTCTCTCTTTGAAATTTAACGGTGGACACCGCGCTGCCAGTTTGTTCGTTACGACTGCTGGCCATTTCAACGCAACTGAGCGAGTACTTTCACATTCGGGAAACCTTTTTAGCCGGCTCGGGGTGCCCTCGTGCCCTCATACAATTTCTACACGTTCGTGTTTCGTGCTTCCTCGTTTGCTTTTTTCCCTGCCCCGCGGCCTGGACGCGGCCACTCCCCGCCGTTCACCCTTATTGTAGTCAGGAGGACTCGGCTTACTGTGGCGTGTCCGACGTTCATTTGCTGAAACCAGCTGTCTAGTATGACGTGTGCCCAATCTGCCCGTATACTCGTGAACTCAATGGCCGGAATCCTCTTGTCCGGTTGCGTTACCTTGGTGCCCTTTACGGTAAAAGAGTAGGTGTTTTTTTTAGAATAACCTGAAGTCCAGCAAAGAACTTTGTCATAACATTCGATGAACCCGTCGATGGACCTGTCGATGGACATGGGTGAAGTTCGTGATAGTCTTTCCTGTGGTCTCCATAGCACATGGCGTGGGCTCATGCACGAGCAGCTTCGAAAGTAAATATTTAGCGCAAAGTCAACTCAGCGCATAGTGAGCGCATTTAGCGCATGGTCAATTTGTCAGCGTCAACGACCCAAAATCCTGATGGGTGTTACTATGAGCATTCAAAGAACGAAAACACGTAGACGTCGTCATTTCGATCAGTGCAAAGAATTTGTGGTGCTTTCGCTCTAAAGGGCCAGGAAACAGACTACGTATCTGGATGTCATGCAAGATGCTATCGCAACAAATTGATGTTGCTCGCTCTTCAGGAGGCACAGCCGTCTCTTGCAATTCTAAGCGACAGAGGGTGCGCAATAAGAAGTCTGTGTGCAAAAAGGGTTCCTGAGCAACTAGAGTAGATTTTGTCGCTTTGTACGTTTGGAGGCAGTCAAGCGGATTCTACTATCACTAGGAGGAGTTCCTGATTGTGCGATGCAATGGGATAAAAGAAAAGTCTGACGTGGACGTGAGGGGACTGACTCCACAAAAAGATGCTTATCGTTCGTTCAGGCGAGTAGATATACTGCTTTCCTTTCAGGGCACGAAATATCCGCTACGGTGGAACAGTGTTTACGGTGCTTCGCTGCTGATCCTAAGGTCGCGGGTTCGATCCCGGCAGCGGCGGTCGCATTCTTATGGAGGGGAAATGATGTATATAGTCACTCATGTACGATGCGATGTCAGTCAGCGTTAAAGAACACCAGATGGTCAATATTTCCGGAGCCCTCCACTACGGCGCGCCTCACCATCATATCGTTGCTTTGACTCGTAAAACCAGACAGTCAGATAGACAGACAGAGAAATAACTTTAACACAGAAATTATTATTATTTGGGAACATGAAGCAATTTCAGTGAGGGCCAACAGCGCGGTTTCTAGCAGCACAACTGGGGTCTGTATTTAATCCGGTACAAATTCTCGTGTGCGTTAGCGTGATAACTTAAACAAACTAAAATAGGTCGGCAGCAAGTTCAATGCAAACATTATGTTTCTGGCACGCTGCTGGCGGGTTAACATTTGTTCCTGTTTTTTTTCACGGTATATAATGGGTCAAACTCTTTATTACAATTGCTTGTTGAATTATTCTTTCGACACTATGTCCACGTTTCTCAACAATGATCGCGTCAAATGAAAAGATGGTCTATATACTTCTATGGGCAATCTTGTATTCTGGAGATGTCGTACCTTTAAAAAAGTGTTTACCAATTTGAAAAATATTTTCTTACGTACGCTTTAAAAAAGTGTTTACCAATTTGAAAATATTTCTTACGATGGAAGGCCGACGGAAACGACGACGTGCCGATTTATGGGAGGTACGCGTGGTTTCAGCGCCAGTTTCTGTCTCTGAGTTTAGACATCCGTGTCGTTTCTGTGACTTTGTGTGGTTTTAACTCGAACTTCTCTGCGCTGAGAAGAACCTAGAAACAACCTAGAATCAACTAGCTAAAGCAAATCAACGACCTAGAAGCAACCAGATTAGACTTTAGAATCATACAGTTTCGTTGTTTCAAGCCTTACGCGACTTAGCGCAAGCTCCACCATCTTTTTGTTAATTTTTATTGCGACGCCGAACGCTCTTCGCTCTGGGGATTCAAGACTCAAGCCCTGCGAGATTTTGCGAGACTTTGCGTGACCTCGCTAAACCTTGTGTAGAGGTTTCTACATATTGCTTCGCATCAAAAAATAATTTTTGCACCAGGTTGGTCATCTCTTGTGGATATCTTTAACCACGTTTCTTTTTTTGTAAAATGGGATTTATAAATATTGAACAATACATAAGCATACTTTTCTTGCGCTATGCGCTACAAAAATAACGGGAAAAGTAGGTCAACGTTAAGCAGAAAACACTACATTTATCTTTTCACACACGTTAAATGCCATTTATATTTGTTTCGTCTTCACTTTTGCGACAATTTTGTAAGAGTTGCCGCACGTTGCGATAAGAGGGGAACCGCCATTCCCAGGAAGTTCGTTCGTGTATTGTGGTTTTTCTCCCTGATCTTTGCCTTTTTCTTTTTGAAAGCGGCGAGAATTCCCGAGTTTGTTCAGCATCTAAAAGAACGAATGCAACGAAGACAAAAAAAAATACTTATACGATTGCAGCGCTGGCATGGAGAGATATGGGTGAGCACGACGCTGTGACAAGCGGGGCCGCATCGCCCATCTTCTCAGGTTTGCGTCTCTCAGTTTGTATCAGGGAACTCCATCGCATCAAAATACACGCACTGTTTGTGGTCGATAGCATGTTACCGCGCTAATTAGAGGCAAATTGCCAGCACATCAGGAATGGTATTAAACGGGAGTCTTTCAGCATGTTGCGAACAGTATTGTTAATCTGTAGCGCGTAACGGTGTAGCCATCGTGTATTGCGGGCACCAATAATGGTATTGTCTTAACTTCGAGCTCAAGCGCTAGAAATTGGTGCATGAGCAATGTATATCATTAATATTGAGAAAACAGCGAAAAAAGGCGGGTCGAAAGCTTGTTTTATTCGAAAAGCGAAACAGTGATAGCGATAACAATGTGTCTAATACCTGAAAAAGTACCTTTATCGGCCCTGTGCAGTGAATCTGCGTGCCAACTGAATTAACTAGCTTGGTGTCTGAGCAAATAGGTAAACATCTTACTCGATCAGCTCGAACACTGACTATCGCAATAAAAAAAAAACTGAACACGGTGTAGACCTGCGTCCATTTCCAAGTGTGTCCTGTACGATGCGCACATCACGACGCATGGAAAAAACATTGGTTATATTCAGTTATGTTCACTTTTTTCACTATGCTTCCTTTTTTTTGCCCCTCCTGCTTCTACTTCGGACTGCGGCATGTACTAAATAAATAAAAGTAAATGTATGAGAATTGCATCACTTTGTGTGTGAAAAGCTGATAGGAAATGGCGGCACAAAATTATATTTTATTTTGCTGCACGTACACGCTATATTTGCCAACTGACATGCTCGTTTTTTAGACGCGACACACACTGAGCAGAGAAAACGGTCAACGGTATTCTCGACAAGGCACAACGAGCCTGTTGTTACAAATATTTTTACGAGCATTTCAACACATGTCTAGACAGCGTGTCGACACACATTTCGTGCTTTCAACCTCTTTCAGAATGCGCATTTTAAAACAAATCTCTTCTCTTTCGTACGCTACCGAGTGCTGACGCAATCCCGCGCTCCGAGTTCGCAATCGCTCCCTGAGCGTAGAGAGGTAGTAAAAGTTTACTACCGCAGCGTACGGACGGTGAAGACAGCGGTGCGCGAACTGAGGTTGTAGGGAAACTTTTTACCGGCCGCAGTGCTAACCACGGGATTACAATTGCGAATTCAGCATAGATTAGGGAGTTTAGCCTGCTGCATTGAGGATATTTATAGAGGCGCTTCACAAATAGGAAAATTCTGTTAAACAAAAGTCGTTGAAACAATTATTGTCTCTTTTTGTACGTACTCTGAACTTTTAAACAGGATTTATTATTATTATTATTATTATTATTATTATTATTATTATTATTATTATTATTATTATTATTATTATTAGAGATACAAATTAATACAAACATAAAAGGATAGAAAGGAAATAGGGGGGCTACCATCGTGTGCTGTGTAGTTTGACCGAACACACTCCGACCGAAATTCTGACGCCGACTGTTCATCTCTATTCAAATATCAGAAAATGTGGCCATCAATCCGTGTACCTCGTCTATAGTGTATCAAAAATGCCTCATTTCTTTTTACGCCTGCAGTAGATTTAGATATCCCGAGGACTTCAAAGAAACACCGTCAAACAGGCAGCTGCTCCAGCAGCATCAGCCATCAGGAAGAAAAGAAAAAGGTATTCGCAAATCAATCAACGCCAGCTTAACGGTGGCACCGGACGTGTTCGTGACGCTGCATCTGTGACACCTGTCAGCTGGAGTGACGACGGGGAATGAGCTGCTCTTCACGTATACGCTGTTTTACGCGTCCTCGAGGAAGCGTGAGCCTGCTTAGCCGCAAGTGTGTAAGAAAAAAAACATATGTGACATAAAGGAAGGCTTCCCCTCGCATGGTCGTTTACCCTGAATGCCCACGGCGGCTGTGAGCGACGGCAGCTGCCTGCTCAAGCATCCGGAAGAAGCGCAGCCTCTCAAGAGTTTCGCATCTCTGCCGGCGATAGCCCCACCGCTTGAATGCCCTTCTCTACCTAATCATGCCTGTGGCTTCTTGAACGCCTGGGAGATGGTAATTAACTGTAACGTGTCCCCGTTAACTTTTCCTAATTTTATGTTCTCTTGTAACAGGTAATGTAAACTATCGAGTACCTCACGAGCAAGCCTTAACGGTTAACCACAGTTACCTGTAGCCATTTGGTTAAGCAAATTATGGGGAGCAAGAAATAACAAGTGGAACATCACGTCTCTTAACCTTTCTGAGCATAGTTCGAAGAATATTATTTTACCGATAAAACTTCATTGCTAGGTTGCTGCTTTATTTGTTAACGAAGTTCTTTCCCGTATCTAGTTCGATTTCAGCCGCGGCGGCAGCGCTGCGGTAGATTGAGGCAACAATATTAGAAGCCCGTGCATTATGCGATGTCAGTGCACTTTAGTGAAACCGAGGAGTTCGAAAGTTGCAGAGCCCTCCGCTATGGCTTGCCTCATAATCATATCGTGGTTATGGCACGTAAAACTGCAGCAATTTTTATTATTTCGCGCAACTAGCTCGAGCTGCAATACAAGTCTTCAGAAACCGCGAAAAGTAGATAATAACATCACCTAATTATCATACTACAATAGTACAGGGGGCCCTTACATTGCTGGCGAAATGCCGCCTTCGCAAAGCTGATGCAGTATTTGAAGGCGTGCCATTAGCGAAAGAATCTCGACACAGCGGAGAGAGAGAGAGAGAGAGAAGGAATGTAGGAAAGGCAGGGAGGTTAACTAGACTATGCGTCCAGTTTGCTACCCTACACATTGGGAGGGGGAAAAGAGGAGTAAAAGAGAGAGGGGAGGAGGATAGACACATGTCACATCACACACACAGTGCCTGCCGAGTTTCACAGGCGGTCGCTCAATAGGTTTCCTTTCAAGTACCGCAGGAGGACTCGTGTGGCTTTCTGGGCTGATATGCTACGCGACCAGGCTCCTAAGATCTTTGCTTCATTAAAGGGCCGGTCATCCAGTCTATTCAAGGCACACTGGAGAGTCCGGCGATCTTCATCAAATTGGGCACAGCGGAACTTTCTTATTACTATATAGACTGCTGTAACTCTGAGCTGTAGCGATCAGCGTAAGTTATAACAGCAACATTTACGTAGAAATTGACCTCTTAGTCATGACTTAGTTTCGGCTTGTCTCATTACATGAATGAAAAAATTGGGGGACGCTTAAGCTTCGCCTTTAAGAGCTGAACGCGATAGCGATATTCTGTTCCTAGTGCGCAGTTCGAACACTACGAGGGTTTAACAGAATGCGCCCACTAAGGCGTGTGCCTTATGTAATGGGTAGCATGCTTTAAACCAGGAGCAATTATGCGCGAGAAACTTCTTCGAAGTTGCGATGCACCCACTACGTGGTCTTAAGGGAATACGCGCACTAATGTGTGCGCCTTTTGTAATGGGTGGCTGTCTTTAAACCACGAAGTCGTTATGATATTAGCATGGTGTGACGCCCTATGGCAATGTACACTTGTACCACGCAATACTACTGCGATATTACATCTCGTACTGTGACACCTGTATACAGGACGCGTATTTTTGGGAAGCATGAAAGTTACTTTCAGTGCAGCTCCAAGCAGAGGCGTGGCTGTGTGGTAGAACACCTGCTTGCCACGCAGACGGCCTGGGTTCGATTCTCATTCGGACCCAAGATTTTTATTATTTATTTTATTTGCAGCTTTTTCGATTTTTCGGTCACGGACATGATGATGATTTTTCGCTCACAACCAACGGCCCCGACGCCGACAGCGCAATTTCTGCGATACGAGCTCTTTAACGCTATCGCGTTAATAGAGAACCGGTATTGTAAAGGGCTCACTATCATAAAGAGGCGGGACGATAGTAAGTAGAAAACCGGCGAATGAGAATTTTGGTATTCCTGTGATATTTTCACCTGTACCTTGGCGTCAACTGTTAACCAACATAAATGACGACAACTCCAGCAAAAGCTCGTTAACCGATAGAGGTGTTTGCTTAGGGTTTACGCGTTTTGTCTCAACGAAACGAAGTTATGCGCCTAACGGTGTCGGTTCCCTTCAATACCTTTTACAGCCTTCTTCGCAATATGCTCAACAAATTGTCATTCTGCTCACGACTAAAGAAAAAAGAAATGAATACGCAACATACGGTGCTCGCCATTTCTCGTATTTTTCTTCACAGCATTTATATGTAGCCTTTCAAAGTACTGAATACAAATACCCTCAGTGCTGGCGTTTTTGTTTTCTCTCGATATATTTCAATATTGCCAGGAAAGACTTAGGTGCATTGCTGTATTTGTTTAACTAAAAGCATTTTTTCATTTGTCAAATAAGTCAAAACTTTCGCCGCATAATATTACTGCACCACCCTGGTGCATTGTTCTCCTTAAGCAAAAAAAAGTAAACGGCCACTATAATAGAGATACAAAGAGTTATATCCGGTTAAAGAGAAAATTTGTATTGCATGCCTGCTTCACACGTCGACAACGTTTTATAAACTTTTGTGAGACTGAACGTACTTGGACGGCAACATTGAACAGCGCCTGAACGTAAAGAATTTCTCTTTTTTCTTCCTTCTACAACGACATTTGTTTTGAGCCACACAAAAAAAGAAAGAAAAATAAACGTTTCACGAAATCTTTTATTAAACAAAAGTAATAACTTGTTAGAATTTTCTCCATACAGTTCGCCTTACCGTAGAAGCATTTTAAGAGCTCCCACAGAAAAAAAAAAAAACAAAAAGGCGAAACACTCTCTGCCTTCTTGCATTTTAGTGAAAAAAGACCTCAGGACCGATTTGCATCTGAAAGACCATTTCGGGATTTTCATGAAAGAGTGCGTATTTTAAAAGTTCTAAGTCCAGCTGTCCGGCGTTTTAATTCGCGTAGAACCTGCTTTCCACTTCTCTCTGTGTTTATAAAACTGGCCACTGTAAAAAAAAAAAGCATTTGGCGGTTGAAGCCCTCCTCTCATTTTCACTTGAATCGCACTCTTCTTCTTTTTTTCCCCAGTCCGCGTAGTGCTTTCTTGTAATGGCAAAAAGCTTTAGTGCGCGAAGGATCAATTTATTGAGGGTGAGAGCTGGTGTCGTGAAGAGCAGTGCCTACATTGAGAAAGTCATCGAAGCCACGTCGCAATTTAGGCTGAACACGTCCTCGTGCTCGACTCCTCATTTTCACTTATTTACATCGGCCTTTGCTTCAACATTCATTGCCTTCGTTAAACTCTTTACGCTAGCTTTATTCCGCTGTCGTCTGAAGCGCATTTTGTTTTCATTTGTGTGCAGTTTTGAAGTAAATTTTACCGTATGCAAAAAAGAGTGGCACCCGCGCTGACTGTGTTGGTAAGATTTCGATTAACTACGTGCCATCTTCTTTTTCTTCTCATTCGATGTATTGATCCCTGATTGATCCGTCATTAGGTGACGTCATTATGGCGTCCCCAAAATATGCAATTTGCGACGTCATGATGACGTTATCAAGCCGTGATTTGTGATAGAGTGAATTTTTGCGTCGTTCCTGTAAACGCCGACGGTCACTTTTCTCGTTTGATGAGACATGCAAGCCTTTTGTTTTGAATTATAACTCTCTGCTTGAACCACAACTATCACTTTAGTACCAGTTTGCCGAAGCGTTTATACTAATTGCTGTTTATACTAACCTCTACTAGTTATATGATTCCAGTTTTATTATGGCATACCACTCTTTTTCATACAACTTTTGGCTCAGCCCGTTCCATCCCTTTTATTTATATATATATTTTTATTTTTATCAAATGTTTTCGGACAACACGCATCGGCGTTTGACAGGGTGGTCTGGAAGACAGCAAAGGTTGTCACTCCGTACTGGTGGAACTAATAAGAGTATAGTCCTCTCATCGGCGAAAGGGCCCTGGAATCTTCAGCAGCTTTACAGTCTACAGGGAATGGCCTTAACGCAGGAAAGAGTTTCTTCCCGAAGGCTAATGGTGGTTTCGATCAGTCTCTTCCCCGGTGGCTACTTTTGCGGGAGCACTGCAAAATTACCGCCTCTTACGTCCGGAAAGACCTTTCCTCTATTTCCAGTTCCGACCAGCTGCGCTCTTTCGGGAAGATTACCCACCTCACGACCGCTCTTTGTTCGCCGCTTCTTTTCGAATGACGATGGTGCCATGGTTGAAAGGAAGCCTCCTTTATCCGTCTCCCAGACGTTTCCTTTGTTTTTGTTGCCTATTTTTGATACTGTGCGCATGCATGTTTGATGCCTCATGACTGAGATCCATTTGCCACGTACAAGTACTTGATGTCGTTGGGTGGCAATGGTTATTTTTCTTAATTGCTTGCCTGTTTTTCAACCTCTACCGCTACAACGTGACGAGGGAGGTACCTCTGTCATACTTTTACATTTCACGAAATATTCTATTTGGGACGATTTTGTAATGGGCTCTCACAAATTTTAGGTTTCGCATAATGTAGAGCTTGATGCAGTGTACAAAATAATTCTTTAAAAAATCACGGTGGAACATCACATGGCTCAAATAAGGAAACATCTCCGTCATTGGCATTCCGCTTTCGTCAATACGTTCGTTGTCTAGAGTGCCAGTCAACTGTTCTTCTGACTTTGACATGCAAACATCTTTAGCGAACAACTTTAGTGTAACACACTGTTATCTATTTTCGCGCAACCTGTCTCAACATCTCTATTCTCATGTAACGTATCCGACATAAAGTATGTCAACGAACTGCAACGTATCTCAATACAGCTAGCTTTGTCAGACAAAACTTTGTTAGGTCCACCGCTGTGATAGAGTGGTTACGGAGCTCGGCCGCTGACCCGAAGGTCGTGGGTTTGATCGCTGCCGCGGCGGTGGCAATTCGACGGAGGTGAACTGCGAGATGCCCGTGTTCTGTGTGATGTCAAGTATGCAACGAACTGCAACGTATCTCATACAGCTAGCTTTGTCAGACAAAACTTTGTTAGGTCCACCGCTTGTGATAGAGTGGTTACGGAGCTTCGGCCCGCTGACCCGAAGGTTCGTGGGTTTTGAATCGCCTGCCGCGGGCGTGGTGGCAATTCGGCCGGAAGGTGAACTGCGAGATGCCCGTGTTCTGTGTGATGTCAATGTACGTTAAAGAACGCCAGATAGCTGAAATTTATGGAGTCCTTTACTACGGCTTGCCTCATAATTATATCGTTGTCTTGGCACGTAAAACCCCAATATTATTATTAGGAAGGCTTGCGAGGCCTTGCTTGAACAAGCAGCTGACAAAAAAACGCCAGGCCCGCGCTGAAACCGCAGCACAGTCACAGCGAAAGCAGAAAGAGCGGCGCTTCTAGAGCCCGCTGTAAGCTCTCTTGGGGCTACAAGTACACTACAAAGGTACCCACTACGCCATAAATCACAATTTTTGTGAAGTTGTGAAGCACCTACTAAGCCATTATTCGTCATTCTGCGTAGAAGCGAGGCACCAGCTACACGTCTGTAAGGCATTATGTGCACTTTGATGAAGCGTCGAGCTAATGACAATGAATAAATATCGCTCAGGCCCTTGTAATGGGTTGGAAGCTTTAAACGGCCCACCAGTTATGTAATTTGCATTGGGTGACGCCCGGTCGCTATTTCCCTCTCCCGTCATGCTGTATAACATACGTTGACGTGGGAGAGAGACGGGGGGGGGGGGGGGGGGGGTCGAAGAACTTTACTGAGACCCCGAGGAAATGGATCATGCGCTTATTGGCTTCCTTGGCAACCAATACAAGTGCACTTGCGAGGAACCCACTACGCTATAAATTATTGTAATTTTTGAGAAGTAGGGCAGCAGGCACTGTGCCATTTTTCGTCATTCTACGGAGAGCCGTGGTACCTGCTAAACGCATGTAAGGCATTAGCGCACTTTGTTGATGCTGTGCCTGATGACGATGAAGAATTATGAGAGAGCCCTTTGTAATGAGTTGGAAGCAATCAACAACCTACGCGTTTCGCAATTCGCATTGTGTGACGCCTGGTTACAGAAGTCGCGTTGTGCGACGCTTGGTCTTCTACCACGCTATATTGCATATGCTAATGTGGTTTCTTCCCGACATGAAGCCTGTATAGGGCCTTTTTGCACAGCAGTTTCAAGCGCCGGCATGGTTCAGAGGTTGAATACTGGGATCCCACGCAGAGGGCCCAGGTTCGAAACCTCGTTCCATCCTGGAATTTTTTCTTATTTAGTTTTTTCTTTATTTCGAGCGATACTGGTTACGGACACCGGCGGCGGCGGCGGACAACTACGGTGCCAAAAACGGCCGCTGAAATGATCTCATAACAGCTTTCGCTGTAAATTGCCGATTGAAGGACGGCGGGTGCACGTTCACCTTTCTCGAAGTAATAGAAAAAGCAACATGTGAGAAAAACATTGATTGATAGGCTGTGAAGCATTTAACACAAAGATAATGAGCCACACTGATAAATTAGCGTATGGAAAAGAAAGACGTGACAGCGAGAAGTGCATTCTTTGGAAGGCACTCGTGCGTGGTTGGCCAAGCTAAGCTTTGGAAGCAACATTGAAAGAGGAGCAAACATCCGGGATGGTGATCCATCTTGTGATAAGTGGCCTGTGGTTGAGTGAGCGTGCCTAAAACGACTTTAACGTGTCGTGCGTGTTTGCTTCCCTTATGGAGTGTTTCTGGCACTTACGCACTCGTCTATTTCGTGCGTGTTCTCCTGGGTAAGCATACTTGGCGGCCGTCAGTTCGTTTGTGTTATTATTATTATATATATATATATATATATATATATATATATATATATATATATATATATATATATATATATATATATATATATGTATGTATATATTACTGCTACATAAACATACATCTGAATCGCGTGGGGAGAGTCAAAAACAACTCACATAGCTGATCACATAGGAACAAACCATATAGCTTTCAAGCACATTCAACTGAAACATGGATTTCGCAAAGATTAGTGCGACATATTAGCAGCTAAATCCACAACACTCGTTTCCAATCAATCCGTCTCGTGAGTCATAAAAGAAAACAAAAAGAAAGGAAAGGGATATCACAAATGAATGCGTAAGATACCTTATTTGTCGGCACTTTCTTTATCGCATGATCGTTTTTGCGCGACATATTTTATGCGTGGTCTGCTAATACATATGCCTTAATTAATACAACTTTCATGATAACAGTGACGTCACAAAATTTTCATCGCGAAAATGTTCTTCGTTTTTCCTGTCTAGCTCGCTCTTTGTAGTTTTGCCAGAGTTCTGATTACAGCTGACAAAGCCTGCAGCTTGGTTTTGAACGCGTTCAAGATTAGTACTCATTAGCGTTTGGCGAATAAGTTCTTATATTCTACAGGGATATTCTAGAATACGCAGGCCCTCTGCTGCGGCTTTTCTCATTTGCCATAACACTCTATATCGTTTCATTATGTTAAAAGCCATAATTTGTGAATCAGTGCTATAAAACATAAAAATGCTGTGCCAGTTCAATAGTTTATATGCACAAGGTCTATTAGTTTGGGCCGAGTGTTTTAACGCTTCCTTGCTTGCGTGACTGTCTGAATGACTGGTGCATAAACTTCATTTGTTTGGGAATGTGGCCGGAGATATCTCTTCTTCGCATGCCACTTAGCCAAAAGCTGTTGAAAGAATTTGATAATATGAGATATGATAAGATGAAACATGAGCTCTTACGCCGACTTAACAGTTTAGATACATGTCACATATAAACGGAATAGCAAGCTTACAAGCATGCGCGCCATAGCTAGTCGCGATAGAACATTTATTTATATGACCTGTTTCTATATAAACTAAGCGCAGAGAAAGGAGCGAGAAGAAATAGTTACGACGCACGAGAAATATAGCCACATTGGAGATGTCGCCTTTCGAAAGAGTCGTGAGGGTCTAGTCTAGTATCGTATAACTCCTCATGGGAGGACATTGCTGTCAGCGTTACGCATTCCGAATGCGCCAAGCAATACGTATGAAGCCCGATAAAAGTCGCTTTTCCAGGCTTGACGTAGAGAGAGAGAGAGAGAAAAGAATGCTTTCTTCTCACGATCTCTCGCGTGCGCAGGACAAGCGTGAAGCGAAAAACGTTATGACATCTCAATCCAGCGAATAACTCAACACGAAAGAGGAGTTGGTGCCGTCAGTGAGCTGTCCTTACCGTCAAGTAATAATACAAATACACAATCTACATGCGCCCACGGAAAGTCAGGACCTCTAAAATAGAGACTGTGCATCGAAGTAAAGAAAACTTCCAAGCCTCCTCTCCACGTGGAAACTCGTTCTTTAGGTCGGCACTTAGAAATAAATAAATAAATAAATAAATAAATAAATAAATAAATAAATAAATAAATAAATAAATAAATAAATAAATAAATAAAGAAAGAAAGAAGGAAAGAAGGAAAGAAGGAAAGAAGGAAAGAAGGAAAGAAAGAAAGAAAGAAAGAAAGAAAGAAAGAAAGAAAGAAAGAAAGAAAGAGAGAAAGAATTATGATATAGGCCCAAGCGATTGATTGGAAGTATGGCATGCAAAACGCTGTAAGTATTTTGCCCACTGAATACAGGTCATCAACTCAGTGGGTAATTGTATAATGATAATGTTATTAGCTTCATTCATTCGAAAGTGGAAACGTCTCGCATTAGGAGCGCGTTGCAGGGCTTCTAAATGCTGTTGAAAAACTGTGAATAAAAAAAATGTAATGCTAAATATTGTAACCTCTCGCCTGCAAAGACATTAAAGGTGCAAAACTCAGGCAACAGGTGGCAAGACAGACCTTTCACTAGTTAGAAGCTATTTTAGCGTTCTGCAATACGATACTTCATCTGGCTCTGTAATGATCTCGAACCTACGATCCCTAAAGAAGTAGGTGGAAGACGAATGGAAGGTATGGTTTGTTACCCTACTCTGCCCCAAGGTGATCAATGGATTACAGAAAAAAAAAGGAAACAAGAAGGAAGGGCGTGCAATCACGTTATAACACGTGCGACCTTTCATACGCGTTTAATCAAACGTTTAGGAGGCTCACTTACAAAAGCAGCAACAATGCCCATGTTTTTACGTGTTAGTGGATGGTCCAAAGATCTTTTGATTTACAAATGGCGGACGTTCCAGTTGGTTTAACGTAGTTCGAAGAGCAACGCATTTGGCGATGAATTAGTAGTGAAGCAGAGAAGGGGTTGATAGACCAGCACTGCCTTTTCATTCCAGGCGTCTTCATTGGCTAGTTGATGAACTACAACACTTCGTCAAAGCAGCCAGAAGTGAAGTATAACGCAGGAAAAATTGGGAAAAGTTCAGTTGCCGAGAAAGTAGCGCCGATATTTGGAAGATAGGACATTGTCACTCACTTTGTGTCCCGCACCCAACAAAAAAATGCGTCGCCACTAAGCACCAAACATGGCTTCGCGTCGACAGGTTTATTATTATGTCTTGTTTGCTTTCTGCGCATGCAGTTTACACCGTGTACAAACAACAGAAATACATCCACTGGTGTAAAAAGGAAAATGAGATAAGAAAATGTCTGCAATATGGCTGACACGTGGTCTCCTGAAACCGGAGATGGATAACCCGACTTGCGAGACGAAGTAATTTCGCCGCAGCTGCGCAAGGAAGCCTAATTGACCCAGCATGCAGCTACGTGTTACTTACCAGCGAGGCACGGAGAAGCAATTAATTCAAGCCACACAGGCGGCGTAAGCCGAAAAAAAAGGACTCCTACGAAAGAGAGAAAATGCACAGGGGCGAAGAACATTTACACGTAAAACAAAAAACGCCAGGCCTGCGCGGAAAGCGCAGCACAGTCACAGCGATAGCTCGAAGAGCGGCATTTCTAGAGCCCGTTATAAACTATCTTGTGGCTACTAATACAAATACACTAGGAACGTACCCACTACGCCACAAATCATAATTTTTGTGAAGTTGGGACGCACCCACCACGACATTACTAGTCATTCTGCGGAGAAGCGAGGTACAATCTGTAAGGCATTATGTGCAGTTTCTTGATGCGACGGCTGATGACGATGAAGAATTATGACTGAGGACCTTGTAATGGGTTGGAAGCTTTAAATTACCCACTAGTTACGTAATTCAAATTGCTGTGACGCCCGGTCGTTATTTCACTCTCTCACCACGTTTTATAACATACGCAAACGTGAGGAAGAGATAGACAGAGGGAATTAACTTTATTGAGACCATGAAGAAAGAGATAAACATTTTAATGAAGCTGGAGATGTTTGCCTGGCTGTTCGTCTAGACCATGAAGAAATGAATCATGGGAGCCTTATGGGCTTCCTTGGCAGCCAATAGAAGTGCACTTGCGAGGAACCCACTACGCTATAAATCATCATTTTTGTGATGGTACCTGCTAAACACCTGTAAGGCATTATGTGTACTTTGTTGATGCTGTGGCTAATGACGATGAAAAATTATGGCAGAGCCCTTTGTAATGGCTTGGAAGCATTCAACAACCTACTCGTTGCGCAATTCGCTTTGTGTGACGCCTGGTTACAGAATTCGCGTTGTGTGATGCGTGGTTGTTATTTCACTCTTCTACCACGCTTCATTACATATGTTAATGTGGTTCCTTCCCGACATGAAGCCTCTATAGGGTCTTTTTGCAAAGCAGTTTCAAGCACCGGCATGGCTCTGAGGTATAACACTGGTCTCCCACGCAGGGGGCCCAGGTTCGAACCTCGTTCCATCCTGGAAATTTTGTCTTATTTCGTTTTGTTTCTTATTTCGAGTGATTGTGGTTACGGACACCGGCGGCGGCGGCGGACAACTACGGCGCCAAAAACGGCCCTTGTTGTGATCTCATAACAGCTTTCGCTGTAAAAGCAGACAGGCGTCGAGCACTTTTAGGTAGCAGTTGTCAGCCATTTCCCTCCCCTATTTCCTTTGTGTATTATATTTTTTTTGTGTATCCAAAGCAAATAATAATACACCTCTTGTTTCTTGATAGCTGTTTAAATGCGTGACATCGGAATGAGGCCTGAGTACTTACGCCTAACTGAAACGTAACAAATTGCAAAAGGGAGCATAGTTAACGAAACGCTTTGTTTGCACAAAACGCTATTTCCATACTCATTTGAATTGAAAAACAGCTCAGTCAATTTTCTGCAACAGTGACCTCACTCTTCGTGTTTGGCTGTCATGGCAGCTGGACGGGAAAATAGCCTTAGCCGGACTAGAAAATAGAGCATTCCAAACGCAGCTTTGTATTGAAATTCATCTACTTTCGCCGCATAACAAACGAATGTTTTGCAGAAAAGGAACAGTTCCACAACCGTCCGGTCGTTAACGTGGTTATAGGTAAAAACCTTAGCACACAGTCCTGCTCCTTGGTAAAACTCGAATAGCTTCACTAGCTGACTACAAATATGGCTCCGAGTTTTTGTTTCTCCGGTATTAGAATGACCAATGGAGAGCAGGAGATGCAAATGAGGGAAATGCAGGGATGTTTTTCTGCAAGTAAAGCTTCAAAGCCAGCAAAATGTTCCGTTATCTTGGCAAGTTTCTCGTTTTTCCTCTCGAATCGTTTTCTTTGTCGCGTATTGCTTTTTTACTGTAATGAACGCACAGCCTGAAGCTCATCCAAAAAGAGTCGCAAAAAGGTCCCTTATGCATTCGCCTAAGACGGCTCGAAAGCGAAAGCAATCGTCTTCTTTTTCTTTTGCTTCTCAATCGATTTTATTGACCCTCCCCTTCCACTTCCGAAGACTTCGGCTCCTCACGTGGTGCAATTCCTCAGAGAGCGGCCCACCTTTGACCAAGCGATAGTCTTACGTGATTATGTCAACAAGAGACATTACCTTATGTGACGTCATTATAACGTCATCATGACGTTATCTGAAATCACGTGAATATCAGCAGGATATGAAAGCTTGAAGAGATGAAAAATCCTTGAACATGCTTATGCAGCTTTTCGTTAACGACTTTTCGTTATTACAGAGAAATCATTATTTTCACTGAACTCATTTTGAGTACTTTCGCTTTTCTAATTTTGCGGCTCCAGCGACACTCTGTGTTGAAGGACTTTTTTTTCTTCACTTAACGTGAGTTTTTGTGACATTCGTGTTGATGCCGACGCCGCCGACGGCCGCTTTTCACGCTTGATGAGGCATCTAGCTTGTCGCCTCAATAACGACGCCGCTTGCTCTCGCTACTCTGGTGTTACAAGGGCGCCACAACGTATGCCACAACATAAACTTCCACTTTGAGCCGCCGGCGGTCGCGAGGATCTCACTCGCAGTGGTACAGCTCAGGCAGGCTTCACAGTCCATGCAATATGGGGATTGATCGCTTCAAGCCCAAAGTAAAATCGGAGAAATATCTTCGCCCGAAATTGCTCACCGGGAACTGGAAAGCGGAGACTTTTCAGAAAGCGTCGTCCGGTTTCGAATAGTGGAGCCATTTCGCCATTTCCTTCTTGTTTCCACGGTTACTGTGTGTTTTCAGTTTCAGGCCTTCGAAAATAAATAAAGTCGAGGCAGAATAAGAACACTTGGTTCCAGGACTAGGAGATAACAGCCGCGAGTTGAAACAAAAAAAGTAAACAACAGGTGAATGTGTGGGCCAATGCCGAACCCCTTTCCGAAGTAAGCGCTCGAAGCAAAGCCGAGTGAGCTGCTAGAAAACCTTGAGACGGTGAAGAAATAGGCACTAAAGGTCTCCTCCAATGGCAAGGGTAAAGGATCGGGTCATCTTGCAGATGAGTCAGTAAGGCGTATAGCATATTGAGAAATAAAGTTTTTTCATTCAGCTTACTTTTTCTCGCTATGGCCTAGAAAAATCCAGCCGTCCGTAGTTTCTGAAGCTGGGCTTTTGCATTAGGCTACAGTAACACGATACGCTATAGGTCTTCATGTGCACATTTTTGCATTCGTGTTTCCGCCAAAAAGAAAGCAATAAGCATGGCTGCTTACAGATATCACATCGATTTTGTAAAGTTCTTGAAATCGTTATCATTAAAAAATGAGGTAAATATTATGCCGAAGGCGTGGAGGTTAGCCGAAAGATTACCTTATAGTTTGCTACTCTGGACTGGAGAAATGATAAAGGGAGATGGAAAGGTAAGAAGGAAAATAAGGGGAGAGAGAGAATTAAAGAAACAAGCAGACAAATAAATAAAGCGAGAGTGTCATAATCTGCTCAACTGAAAGACGCGGGCTCGATCCCGGCCGCGGCGATCGCATTTCGATGCTGGCGAAATGCTAGAGGCCCGTGTGTTGAGCGATTTCAGTGCCCGTTAAGCAACCCAAGGTGTTCGAAGTTATGCGGGGCCCTCCACTACGACGTCTCTCATAGGCCGAGTCGCTTTCAGGCGTTAAACACCACTAACCAGTAACCAGCCGGAAGCGTAATAGTCGTTCAACTGATCCGCATGGTTGTTCTTACAAACTTTGCCAGTGCCTTCGTCACATTCTGATGTGAAAATCGCACGTTGTGGCTTAAAGAAGGCAAACCAGCACAAGTGCTGAATTTCTCAAAAGGTATGCTTGCTACTGCAGCTTGTTGTTTAATGAGCGGTTTGGGTTTCCAGCAATGGCTGGCATACCTTGTCTTGCAGTCATATCCATCCCAAGAGCTGTCCGGCGAATTCGCGCCTAGAATATCACAAATATCACCCGATGAGCTGCTTTAGGCCTTGTTTACTTTCTTATCTTCCTTGTCGGCGTGTATCCTTCACGTGTGACAAGTGAACAGGAAACAGAGGCGACCGTTCTCTGCTACACGCTCACTGTACGCCTCGTTGCGGTTTCTGGGTGCCCTTGTTTTTTGCTTAATTCAGGAAACATTGGATCATCAGCTTGTTTACTTTGGTCCCTCAATTTTTTTACTCTGCTCGTCGATGAGACTGCTTTCTCCTCTTGATTCCTCTCTGCAATGTCAGCCAAAGCTGATAATTTTCCTGACGCATCAAAAACACATCCTCCAAGACAAACAGAACAAAGTTTCGATTGTTTATATTGTGCGCTAATCATCGAAGTTTTCTGCCAGGAGCAAGCGTAAACAGAGATAGAAAAAAACAGATTGCTTTTTATTTGTACAAGGTGCATCGGTACCACCCTTTTGAAGAAATGTCACTTTTCTTACTCCTGGTTTCTCTGCTGTGTTGTGCTGCACATTTCCCCTAACGCCTTGCCGGGTCAATAAATTTGATTTTGCAGTTAGAAGGTACGCCAGTCTGTGTCATTTTTGGCTTGAAAAACCGCTTCGCTTAAAAAAACTCACGCTGACCGTACGACAAGATCAACGAAAAAAAAAAAGCGGCAGATTAGAAAAAAAGAGAAAAAAAGAAAGAACGAATGCAGACCTGTTAAATAGGCAAGTGTACAGCTGCCAAGCTAACGCCCAGTAAAGCGAAAGGTCGCGTTTTGAATAAAAAAAATACAGCAAAGAAAGAGTTAAGCAACCGACGGAAGGTGCATGGGTGAATACATATAAATTAAGTAATGTTATCTAATGAAGCGATTCTTTTATGCCTGCAGATATATTAGTGATATAGTGAATCAACGCACGCGCCTTTCTACAAGAGAACATAGCAACTTGGAGTCAATTTGCTCATTACGCCTCGAAAGTTAATTACTCGTTAGGGACGGTGGGAGCGCACGTAGCACTCACTGCCTAACCACTACATAAATAGCTGAGAGATGTAGAGAGAGCACGGGGGGGGGGGGGGGGGGGGGCAGGCGAGCGGCGCTTCTGCCAAACCCTGCCATTATTTATATTTCAGTGTCCCTACCGCGAATCCAACAAAACGGTGAATCTGTAATCCGCGGTACATTCTCTCTCTAAATTTTTTGGTCGTGTTGTGTTAGCACCGAGGCTATGCCCAATTAAGGCACGAATGACCACAGTTAATTGCCCGTTACGAGGAAAAAAATAAGATAAGCTTGCAGGAAAAAAACGTGTTCGCCACGATATGCTAGAATTACGCCTTGCCGGAGTGCCCTGCCTATCTTTCATACCAGAAGAGTACCTCTCGTGTAGCTACGTGTCTCGGTTGGCTGTGTTTACTAGTTAACGCTGCTAAACGCTGGAGAGGGAAGGTGGATAGGGGAGGGAGGAGGTGAAGTGGAAAGGAGAAAAGGAAAGAGGGGAGGGGAAGGGGAGAAGAGGTGTGGGGAGAGGTACGGTATGCGCATGCGCAGTAAGGGTGGTCACGCCGCACGCCACCACCACCACCACCGGATTGAACTCCGCCATAAGATGCTTAGCATCTAAAAAAAGAATAAAATGAATGTACGATGCCTTTTTTTTTCAGGTCCAAGATCTGCACGAGGACAACCCCACCCACAGGTACCGGATTCTTTCCCCGCATTAAAGGAATAAACTGTAAGAAAAAACGAGTGCAATAGAAATCATGCATAGCGAAAACAGGTTGAAAAAAATCAAGGTGTTAAGTAATGGAAGAGAAGCAAGGATCTGAACCACTCTTAATCAGGTCCCGCTTAAAGTGCATGATATAGCCAGGAAGCCGGATGTTCTTTTTTTTATAGTTTCCTGGATATAGCCAGCATTTAGCCAGGACCTGATTAAGATTGCACAAAATTTCTAAATGTCATGGAGCACAGCAAGATAATTACAGAAGTCAAATGTGCGTTTTCTTTTACAAGCGTGGCATGTTGATTTGTTGCCACTGAAAGGCAAGTCAATCAGGCAGCCCGCCGCATACGTTATAAACGAATTCAGATAAACGCGTTTATTTCGTAACGGAATCGTCGGCTTGAGAATTCTAGCCGTTGCATATTGCGCAATGAGGGCATTCGTGGCGCCACGACGCTTGCAGAATTTCAAATTACGCGACAAAATTCTCCACATCGATGTGTTTGTGTCGTGAAATACGCATTTTCGGAAAGCCGCTTTGCGCATCTCGTGGTTGTTACGCAAGTAGCTGACAGGATTCGGCACTTGCCTTCTTTTGAAATGTTTTGTCATTTCAAGGTATAAATACGAAATGCGTGCGGCTCCGGATACTGCTTACAAGACAGACAATATCGCACAAACGAGAACTGCACTTCGTGAGGAATCGAGAAGTTTATCACGATTGTCTTTGGTGAAAAAAAAGATCGTACTAAGGGCTTGCAGTAGGTGCGTCGTAGAAATTCTGGTATACAAGAAGAGTTTAGATTAGCTATATATTTTTTGCCATTAAGAGTTTAGTAGGCCTACTTTATAGCATTCATTTTGCGATCCTATGCGGTTACCTTCCTTTTTTATTTCTCGATTCACCGACTCACCTAAGGACTCCGTCGCACTGCACTTCTTCCCTTAGTAAGGCACAGCACGCGATTCACAAACAAGTAAACAAAAAAAAATCTGCCGAATTGAAAAATTCCTTGAATTTTTAACTCAATTTAACGAGACAGCAGCACGCTGACACACCCCGAAAGCGCCCTTTTCTGAACAATTTATTTACAAAACGCATAAAAGTTGTTTTCGTCCGTCACAGCTTTACCTCCTTTGCCCCATGCAATATATACGCAGGTTTTCCATGAGCTTTCTGCGTTCTCCAGCGACTTCTGCGACGCGTTGTTTATACTCGCCGCAGGTCTGCCGTCAGAAGCTCTGAATTAATGTAGGTTTAATTAGAAACGATGTGTCACACAATGCACAGCTTTTGCCAGGACAGGCCACCACGTTTTTCGTAATTAAAACAGCCAGTCTATGCGAATTTACCGAGTCCGAGTGCGAAAACATAATTACGCGTACGTTATCGCGCTACGTCACGCGGCGAACGCGGACATTGTGCATTCTTTGTAAATGGAGCACCCACATTGCAGAGCCGTTGCCCAGTAATTCAAGGGACGTGGCGCTCGAACCTTTCCACTCGCTTGTCTCCCTGATAGCACGAGATACAAGTCCCACAGGGTTAACTCTCGCGCTTCGGCTGCAACTGTGTTCATTGATCTTTCGTGGCCTTTTCAACGCTCTGAAGGAGTTTAATTTTAATCGCATCATAGTATTCTATGTCTATTGTAAGGAAGGAGACCTCGTGTCTATGGTCGCCTTGAAAGGCATCACTTTTATATTGTCCAAAAGACTTTTAGGATAACGCAACATCGGAAGTATACTCTTGATGAGTGACACCTTTGCTGTCATTATGCTTCATAATCACTAATATCTATCTATGCAGTAAACCACGCATGAGCCAAGCATCAGTGCTATCTGTGGAGTAAAAGGCGTGCATTAATCTAATTCAAATTTTACATTTTTTCTGGTTGGTATCTGTATCAAAGAACGCACTTGTGTTTTATTGCATAGATAGCATCGATGCTTGGCTCATGCATGGTTTGCCTACAGTGCCCTTTCCTTCGTATGTTACGTCTCTCCCTCCTCTCCTTTTGTAGCGTTAGCTACACTGGCCTAGCCGAGCCAATTTCGCGTGGATCCTCAAGAGCCGTGCTGCGCAAGCGCGAGGATCAGTGATGTCACGCACCGGAGCCGGCACCTCCCTCGCACTTCGCCGCCGCCGGTCTGCGCTTTCCAGAGGAGTGACGTCGTAGGCTTGGTATGCGTATGGGCGCCGGCGCGCGCGCAGCTATTCGCCTTCGCTGTGCAGTCGCCGTCTGACACTGCGCTGGAGCCGCTTGATAGCGCCTCTGACTGGCGTTTGCCAGTGTGGTATATCCATGGAACTACTTCCTTCATTTGAGATGCACCCACGAGTTCCATTTCATTTAGTTAGTGCAGATTTTATAGTGTATACCCTCTTAGCAGTAGGGTCATATTGTGCTGCCGTCTCATACACTAAAAGAATATGGCATATGTTGCCTCCGATATTTCAGTTCACACCACTGGGGCCTTTTTCAGGCTGTTTTTCTTGTGTCCTTCAAGCGTATAAACACAAGAGGCTTCTTACAATGTCACATAAATAGTGCAAGAACGAAGTGTAATTTGTCATCATGCATGTAAATCTTTCGGTGATTCTGCATCTCGGAGGTCCGCATGACAGGCAAGTGGCTTCAGCTAAGACTCTTCTGGAACTATTGCGAGTAACATGTATAGCTTAGAATTGTGAAATGACGGAGCACGCTATAACGGTTTCTGCAATGTATTCTAAGTATGATAACAGCTATTTAAACATCATTCTTTCGCAGTGAAGATACAGTTAGTATAAAATTCACAAGAATATTGACTCTATCCTCTTGAAGAGACACCTTGAAATCGCCCGTGCCCTTGTATGGAGATGAAGCGTTATCTACTTTTTTTCAAGCCAGTTTCTACGCTCTGCTAGGACGTCTTCACCATGCCACCAATTTCAAAACATTTTTTAATGAGCTCGCAGGAACAGTTGGGTGAGCTGGTGCAAATTCATATTTGAAAAAAGCGCGAAAAAACCACAACACACAGGCACAAAGGAGACAGGACGACGCGTCTTCTTGTCGCCTTCGTGCCTGTGTGTTGTGGTTTTTTCGCGCTTTTTTTCAGACAGGAATATTTTAATGAACACCAGTTCCCTTTGTGATGAAACGGGTGATTGTGCGGGGAGAAGTTCCTACCAAACTCCGCAGCTGTCCCGACCTAAGTTGCATAACAATAACTGGCCAGTTTAGTTTGGCGCGAAGCCCAAACGCGAGCTCTTCGCTCGACACGCGCGCCTGCCAACGCCTGCCTTTGTTCGAGCATCCACTCCGTAGCGGTGTACGTTTGCACCTGACGCTACGACCGTGGCAAATGCCCTGAAAAGAGCGGTGCATTAGCGATTCGCCAAATTAGGTTTCATCGGAGGGTGGTCGAAGTCTCGATCGACGAACACGCCGCCCGGAGGTCGTTCGCTTAACGCTGACGCCGACGCATACAATGTGCACGTATATCGCCGTTGCGAAAGGCTCCTATGTATATAGAAGAGCGCTTAGTTCCGTTGTACCGCTTCTCGTGGTTGCTTATGGTATAATCAGTTTTTGCCTTTCTTTTTTTTTTATTCCACGTTAATGCATGAATGCCGCATTACGAAACGTTCTGCTTAGGGGCGTCCCCTGTACCCGCAGTTCTTTCGCGAAATCGAAGCTCCTCAGTGAGCCTGCAAAGAAAGTAACATACTTTAACAGCAGTGACACGACCCCAGGTACGCGCACGGCTCCAAAAAGCAGCGAGAATAACGTCGATGTACCTCCATGCTCGAGGCCTCAGAATTTCCACCGAGAAGTGCGCCTTAGTCCCTTTTACCCGCAAGCCCATGATCTGGTATCCCGTTTCCATCGACAACGTGAGACTTTCGTATACGAGACGTCACCGATTCTTGGGCGTCATTATCGACAGAGATCTTTCGTGGAGTGCTCACATCTCGCACTTGAAGAAGAGGCTCACCTCTATCACACACGTAATGAGATTTCTCGCTGGGAAAACGTGGGGCACATAAGTGTCATCTATGCTTCAGCTGTACAGAGCGCTCTTCTTGGGATATTTGCGGTATAGCACGCCCGTGCTTTCCAACGCCGGAAAAACTAACACCCGGGTCCTGCAAAACATTCAAGGCCAAGTACTGCGCACATGCTTGGGGTTACCTCGGTGTGCTAACACAGTAGCAACGATTGCTATTGCTAAAGACCACCCGATCACGACATATATAACTGTCGACACACTCCGGGCACATATCCGCTACATATCCAGAGTGCCTGACCACCACCTCGCTAGCTTGCCACTAGAAAGACCAAAAGGCAGCGTTTTCCAAGGTTGTTGCGGCTAACCAGCATTCCATCTCGTGGAGATTCTCGCCCGCAACAATACCACTATCTCCGGAGTGGTGCATGAAACGGCCCACTGTGCACCTTGAAGTGCCGGGGGATATCTACAAAGGCAAGCCTGTCATCTGCAGCCCTCAAGCAGATCTCACTGGACCTTTTGCATTTGTCGTATGCTAACCGAATACATATTTACACAGACGGTTCGGTCTCGGGAAGTTCGACAGGTGCCTTTGTGATACCATCTCGATCAATCACCGTCAAGTTCAAGACATCACACGTCACGACATCTACGGGCTCCGAGCTCGCCGCTCTTCGAGCCGCTATGGAGTTTGTTATGCAAGAATCCCCTAGTAGATGGGCCATATTCTGCGACTCCAAGGCAGCCCTTCAATGCGCGCGAAGTCTACGACGTGGAAACTACCACCAGTTGGTGTCTGATATCAATGCAGTTTGTCATCGCGCCGCTAATCAAGGACGCGACATTGTTTTACAATGGCTGCCGGGTCACTGTGGCATCAGTGGTAACCACCTCGCTGACGACGCTGCCCGATGTGCCCACGATGGAGCGCCCACACTGTTCATACCCTTGTCAAGAGTAGATGCAGCTAGAGAACTTCGTCGCATCGCGCATAATACCACGCTTGCGCACTGGAATTCTCCGCTTAACTCCAATCCTCGCCCCAAGAACCTTGAATCATTACTCCAGCTACAACTGCCATCCAAGATTTCTCGACGTGACGCTACAATGCTGTGCCGGTTGTGGATTGGTGTAGCGTTTACTAACTCATTCAGCCATCGCATTGGCATGGCCGATTCATCCATGTGCGAAAGCTGCAATTGTATAGAGACTACTGAACATCTCTTGTGCCACTGTGCCCAATTTGATGAAGACCGCCGGACTCTCCAGTGTGCCTTGGATAGACTGGATGACCGTCCCTTTAATGAAGCAAAGATCTTACGAGCCTGGTCGCGCAGCATATCAGCCCAGAAAGCCACACGAGCCCTACTGCGGTACTTGAAAAGAACCCTATTGAGCGACCGCCTGTGAAACTCGGCACTGTGTGTGTGATGTGACATGTGTCTATCCTTCTCTCTCTCTCTTTTACTCCCCTATTCCCCCTCCCCATGTGTAGGGTAGCAAACTGGACGCATTGTCTAGTTAACCTCCCTGCCTTTCCTACATTCCTTCTCTCTCTCTCTTAACAAAAAATAAGTCATAAACAGCTACGTCTAACAATAACAAAGACAACGTAACGAACACGAAACAACAACAAAGTTTTTAGAAACATCTGGAATGTTCACCTTACTTCACCGTCTTGTCTGATGTAGGGTTTTCCAGCATCTTTCCACGTTCTTCCGTTCTTGGACACCTCATCAGCTTTATCGGCTTCACGTTTTTGCATAGTCATGCTCTGTACTAACGAGTTCCATGCCAGTCCATAATATTGACATGATTTGTATGTTTAAGAACCCTGATGATCCAGTGGCGCGAGCTGACAAATGACTGTATTAGTAATAAGCGCCATAACAATCGATAATGATTGATTGCGGTGTTCTGCTCCGTGAAATGGAACGTGCAGAAGTGCTGAGCGGGAAAGAAACTTTGGTAAGTAGAACGCGAATCTTCATATTCTTCGAAAAAAAAACAATTCAAGCAAAATATAGTTTCTAGAACGTAGTCGAATATCGGCAGACGTACATAAGGAATAAAAAATAAAGCGGTGAATCGAGGGACACTAAACCAGTTGAAAAAAAATATTAGTCGTATTCCAACAAATCTGTCTGACTTCTTACTTTCTCTGTACCAATCTGGCCTCCTTCTTACAAGCAAATGGGATCGGAATTACAATAACAATATATGAGGTTTCACGTGCCAAACCAAGGTAAGATGCCGTAGTGGAGCGCTCCGGAAATTTCGAACATTAGGTGTTCTTTGACGTGCCCAGACATCTATCGATTATTAAGTACACCATGTCCTCGGTAAACCGTGTTCTGCTGCCAACAGCCAAGCATAAGCATGTGTTTCAAAGCAGGAAAGTTGGTTCAAAGCTGGACATGTCTGCGACATCAGCTAGCGGTGATGAAGAGTAAAAACTGAAATAAATCGTCATTCTTGAACCCGCAGGAATTTCTACTACAGAGTTTCTGCCACAGTATCGGCCGCGATAGCAACCTCGTTCAAGCGTTTCAGGTTGTCTCTCTTTACGAGCGCCTTGGGAGATTAACCAAACTAAAGATGGCGTGGACTTTACTTCGTCGAATCCGATAGGAAAAGACTGCATTATTGTAACCTCAATCCAACAGCTGACGTTGGTTTTATACGCAGTCTCGTGAAGTCGAGTCGTAAAACATCTTTACGATGCCTTCGACTGAAGTTGCGAGATCAGCGATATAACACTGCCGTGTCAGCCCAGATGCGGGGATACGACTTCACCAGCTGTGACTGCCCTGTTGTCTTTGATACACAGACAGCAACTGTTGTTGCGGCCATGAATATTACCATTGAAGTCCCACTGCTGCAAAGTTATTGCTTGTTTGTTGACCTGCCGCGGTGATCTATTGGTTATGGTGCTCGACTGCTGGCCCGAAGGTCGCGGGATCGAATCCCGGTCGCGGCTGCCGCATTTCAATGTTGACGAAATGCTGAAGGCCCGTGAGATTTAGTTGCATGTTAAGGAACCCCAGGTCGGCGAAATTGCCGGAGCCCTTCGCTACGGCGTCCCTCATATTCATATCGGGGTTTTGGGACGGGAAACACCAACAGTTATATTATAGTCTTTTTTGTATCAAGAAGGAATTGAACGCGAAAAGATGAGCGCGTGGTTTTCAGTGCACGCAGCGCCGTCTTGCCATTGCACACACGGCAATATACTGCACATGCGCAGTCAAGTTGCGCGGCTACGGCAACTTGGCGCGGTAGCGTCCTGTTATGCAAATTTCCTCAGCACATTGAAAATCCCATCGTTGAAGGAAGCTTTTAAATACTCGCATTTATTTTGTGGACAGCTTTGTTGAAACTTAAAAAGGAATCAAAAGAAAAAAAAGGATGCTCGCATTGTCGAAGAACAATACCAACGTTTTGCGGATTGAGACTTGTCCGCCGAAATTGGAACAAGGAAGGCTTCTTTGGATCGATAGACGGTGATCTCTGTAGGCACCCGCTTCCCACTGCCAAATTTCATTTGCTTAGTACTGCTTCGCCTCGAACGACTGAAAAAAAGAAATCGTAAGCCATATGTTTACGACCGCTCAAAACCTTCCGCGCTGTATCGTGTCAAGACTGCGACCGTGCTGGCACTATATTGTTCCGAATTTGTCGTTTGTATCTATCTATCTATCTATCTATCTATCTATCTATCTATCTATCTATCTATCTATCTATCTATCTATCTATCTATCTATCTATCTATCTATCTATCTATCTATCTATCTATCTATCTATCTATCTATCTATCTATCTATCTATCTATCTATCTATCTATCTATCTATCTATCTATCTATCTATCTATCTATCTATCTATCTATCTATCTATCTATCTATCTATCTATCTATCTATCTATCTATATATATATATATATATATATATATAGAGAGAGAGAGAGAGAGAGAGAGCTGGTTTCCCTAAACTGGAAATTTCAGCCATCAGTATACTAAAGGTGCAGAATGACGACTAAAACTGCGCTAAAAACACAAAGACAAAGACGAGGAAAACAGGACTCGCACAGACTCACAACTGTTCCCTCCTGTTTTCCTCGTCTTTGTCTTTGTGTTTTTAGCGCAGTTTTAGTCGTCATAATGAATCTTAAGCAACTAGCCCGACTTGGTGCTCTAAAAGTGCAGAAGCAACGAACCTAAAATAAAAGGACAGCGAGAACTTAGGAAGGGAAGAATGAAATATATACGTAAGAAAGACATAAAGAAGTAAGTATGTGTAAGCTTTTATTCTTTATGGTTTCTGTGCATGTGGTCCTGCCTTGCCTTTGTATACTTTATTCCTTCTTTTTTTTTTCGTTAACCGTCCATTGAAACTATATGTTGTTCGAGGACACTGATAGGGCCAAGGACACAGCTCTCAGCAACGGCGTGGTACAAATGCACTCCGCTTCTTGTTCGCCTTGGCTGCTTTTTTTTAAGCCTTTTAGACATTGCCTATGTGGAGCAGCAGTGAGATAGGGGGAGAGAATAGCACCTCTTCGCTGTTAAAAAAAAAAGAAACGGTGTGAAAGAACTTTCGCGACCTTGAAGTGAGCACTAGTGGAGCTCATGGCGATGCTGTTGAGTGCATACGTGGCTGACCTACGGGGGTTTTCAAACATTACTTCACGTGTGCTAGTGCTTGCGTTTATCGCTCGTGTGCTGCCTCGCGTGGCATTGCTGAGTCGTGCTCACAAAAGTGCCGGCTGTTCGGCCCGATAACGCCCATTTTACGGTAGATGGCGGGGAAAAAAATCTAAATCATGAGTGGAATGCCGAGTTTTGGTACATTTTAGTGTGCCCTTCAGTCGCAGCCGCAGCCTGAAAAATTGTCGTTGAAGTTCGACCAAGGGCGTCATATTTTTCTAGAATAGAATACGGTGAAGGCGTTCTTTAAACATTGGGCCAATGCCACAAAAATACTGAACGTATGCGCCCTTTATGAAATAAAAACCAAGGCGGTTCTCTGTACTGGTGCAGATGATCTTGCATTTGATTATGAGTGGCTCGAAGCGTAACAAACTTTCGCTTAGGTTCCTGCGCATATGGTATTTAACACTGTTGGGAGATCTCACAATTTTTGCCAACGCGAAGTTTTATTTGCATATTTATTGTCTAAATATCATGTTATAAGATGGAGAAAATAGGACAGCTTATATCTGGTTAAGGACTGCTTCAACTATTGCGTTGCAAGTTGGACTGGTTGGACTAATTGGTGCACAAACTGACAAACCAAGCTATGACGCTATGACACACGTTATGATGCTTAACAAGATAGTGAAGCGATTCCTATTGCACTTCAAGTGCACCTTGGCACCAAAGACATTTTCGGTTACTGCCACAGTTTTGTCGTCCGCATCATTACTTCGGCGATAAGGTGATCGGCAAAGGACCTAACGAAGCCAACTCGCATGAGCCAAAGACGCGAGGCCAATCGGCTGCATCCGTGGGAATGCGCCTCTATACGAAACAACTGCAGCCGTCAATGCTCTCCATTGTCTCCTCCTTTAAGAGACCCCATCTGTTACTGCACTCATTTGAAACGTTACCCTGACACGCGGTATCCTTCAGTTGGTGCACAGATCTACTTGATGTCTCTGCCGTTAGTCTGTTTTACTTCAATCGCTACCTTCTGGAGATGTCGCAACGGCTGCAGCAAGTCAGCTCTTCCTCGCTACTCTGGCGAGATGGGAATCCCCTCCGCGTCTTTTTCATGTAGGATAAAGAGAGCTCCTCGCCAGACGGACAACCGGTGCTCATATGTCACTCGCGTCTGTGCTCTTTACCGGCCTCCTATTGTGTCGCAACATTTGCAGAACTCTCGTTTAGGTGTCCTGTCACTGTCGTCGCGTTTCTTTTTTTCTTCGTTTTCTTTGTGCGGTTTTCGTTTGGCTGCGCGTACACACGTGCTCCTTATTCGCGAGTGTAGATTAGGGCGTCCAAGAGTTGGCTAATGTAAATAAACTCTTTTCAGACATTCGCATTCTTCGGTATAAACTTGGTAGTTTATGTACAGGCTCGTCCACTCTTAAGGTGAACACGGCACAACTTGGGAGCGTTCTGCGGAGCGCTGCCAAGCTGTGCACCTGTGCGCATGCGCCGCTTCGCTTGGATGCGCGGCCGTGCCGGATGCACTGGCGCTCCGCGGAGCGCTGCCACGCTGTGCTGTATTCACCCTAAGAGTGGACGAGCCTGTACCTCTACGTTTCGGTGCTCGAATATAAAACTCTAAAATATATTGGATAATTATCTGGATGTGAAAGTAGTCTGCATATTCGGTAAATTCAAGTGCTATAGAGGGGACACAAAAAGAGTGATAGACAGGACAAGCGCCTGTCTTGTCTGTTTCGTTTTTTTTGTCCCGTCTATTGCGCTTCAATTTATCAAATATGCATCACCAACTGACCCAACATTTTATTCTTTTATAGCCGACATCATGTAATTTGAAATAGATGACGTTTGATTGCCTTAGCCTGACGCCAACAGTGCATCGGTGGTCGTCAGAGCGGTCATTGCCTTCCTACAAGCCACCATGGACTGGATGTACGACTTTAGCGTGGCCGCAATTTGACCGGACTCTATATACCAGGGATCTCAAACGCGTGGCCCGCCGCCCGCACATGAGAGTGTTCATCCCATTTTTTTATATTTTTCTTCATACTAAGTATCTTCGTGAACTACACAGACATGACTGGACTAAAGCATTTTTTTTCGTTAGGCGCCCCATGTGGTCACCATGCGTTGATATATAACCGTGAAAGGAAACCTTATATTTCAGAATCGGCGACCACATTATAATCTATTTTTTAGATATGCATCGATATGTTGTTAGAAGCCTGGCGAAAATCCCCTTCAGAAATGACGTATATGTGAGATATGGGAAGATTTTCTTTCAAATGGCAACCTTAACTGACATTTTGTACAACCTATTCCCCTCCCGCCTCTACCCCTTTTCCTTCCTCCCCCCTCCCCCCTCCACGCAGCTACCTTCGTCACTCTCCTGGCCCTTGCGGAGTAAATTTCCGTTACTGAGGCTCGGTATCTGAGGTGAGTTTGGAACCTTTGGTATATATGTAGTCACCTCCCTAATTTACCATCATCATTCATTACTCTTTCTCTTCCCCTCCCCCGGTGTAGGGTAGCAGACCAGAGCATACTATTGCTCAGGCTGATCTCTCAGATTTTCTGTACATAAACCTTGCTCTCTCTCTTTTACATAGAAAATAAATATTATGGTGAATTAGATACCTCTGCAGCAGATAAGTTGCGTTTTCATGAGCCTTTGTGTGTCGCCGATAGAGCGGCCTCTAATTATATTCTATACTCTGTTGTTGCTTGCTTTGTATTCCTCGCACTGAGGCTAACGTTCATACAACTGACACGAACACAGCCATAGGCGCGCCACTGGAGCTCGCGGATGTAGGCCTCACGCGAACTGTTTTAACTAGATCCTGGTTTGACGAATAATAAGCTTTGTGGCGGAGATGGAGCGTCACAGAAGCAAACTGACAATGGAGTGAGCTGTGCACGAATGATGCGGAAATGATGAGTGGTGCAGGCGAGATTATATACGGCAGCCACATGGCTGTTTTTCATGTCCGAACAACCACCGTTGTTTATTCAGCTCACAAATCCACCTGCTGTCTCTATTTTGCTTTGAACGATGATGCAAAGAAACATTAACGCGGCTTTGTCCGAGGGATACCGCGATTTCCTTTGAATAAAAGATGAGCCCGTTTCTCCCACACATAACCCACTTCTACGGAACTATCTTCTTCTTCGCTTTCTTGAAAATTTCAGAACTGGATTCTGACGACCATTCTCCTGTGTGGTTCGCTGCTCTTTTGTCTACGTTTGTCGCGCTACGACCACAATGAATCCTCACCAAGTAGCCCACTTTGCAGTTCGGTTATCTATAGTGCTGTCTAGAAACCCTCCGGATGTGTGCAGGAATCCGATAAGAAAGGCTATCTTACCTGCACATTGTTTCGACGTTTTCCTTTTCTCTGCCAATTTGCGTAAATGGCACTTCTTTGTATTGTATGTGCGTGCGTGTTCTTACTCTAGTGACAGTAAAAATTTCAGACAGATCTGATAAAGTCTGAGGATGGTTAAATATAATAAAAAAAAAGGAAAAGCCGGCGTTATATTGTGTCCGAGTGCACGGAAAAGAAACGGTAGAGTTGCGCAGTTGCTTGCATTTGTCATTAAAAAAAAACACTGTACTTATACGGTCCGAAGTATATTTATTCATGCTTCATTACATTGAAAACAGACTTGATTTCTTCTTCTTGTATGCTATGTTAGTAGCGTATAAAGATGTCCTCAAGGACTGGCATCGTAGCCGATTAGAGGAATGTCCCGCTGAAACGTTATATATACGTGATTAGTGTTTCACAGTTTCTTTTGCGGTCGACTCTATCCGTTATTTAAATTATTTGAAAAAGAACGCAGGTGGTTCTCAATTCCGCACACTGCGCATGCTATAACCGGCTTTTCTTTTCCTGAGGTTTACATTCGGAAACAAGCTTCCTTTTGGAAGCCACCGAAACCGAAAAGGCTTTAGTTAATGTGCAGTCATAAATTTCGGACGGATTAGGTTGCGTGTCAGGGCCGTGTTCCTAAGTACTCTGCCCATAATCCCTCCCTGC
>NC_051181.1:154550119-154645119 GCF_013339695.2 Rhipicephalus sanguineus | reverse complement strand
TGACATGCATATCATGATTTTCATGTTAACTCGTGTTATTTATGTTCGTCACACAGTCACGTCACAAGATACCAATTTTGGTGTATATCAAGCTAGCGAAACGGCCGCCAGCGCAGCATGAGCGTAGCATGTAAATCATGCTGTACATGACATTCGTGTCATGATTTTCATGTTATGACTTGTCATTTATGTTTCGTCACACGGTCACGTCGCAAGATACCAATTCCGGTGCATATCAATCTAGCGAAACGGCCGCCAGCGCCCCATGAGCGTGGCACGTAAGTCATGCTGTACATGACATGCGTGTCATGATTTTCATGATAACTCGTGTCATTTATGTTCGTCACACGGTCACGTCGCAAGATACCAATTCCGGTGCATATCAATCTAGCGAAACGGCCGCCAGCGCCCCATGAGCGTGGCACGTAAGTCATGCTGTACATGACATGCGTGTCATGATTTTCATGATAACTCGTGTTATTTATGTTCGTCACACGGGCACGTCACAAGATACCAATTTTGGCGTATATCAAGCCAGCGAAACGGCCGCCAGCGCCCCATGAGCGTGGCACGTGAGTCATGCTGTACATGACATGCATGTCATGATTTTCATGTTAACTCGTGTTATTTATGTTCGTCACACAGTCACGTCACAAGATACCAATTTTGGTGTATATCAAGCTAGCGAAACGGCCGCCAGCGCACCATGAGCGTAGCATGTAAATCATGCTGTACATGACATTCGTGTCATGATTTTCATGTTATGACTTGTCATTTATGTTCGTCATACAGTCATGTTACGCCATACCAATTTTGGTGCACATTCGATTAACCAAGCGACCAGGAGAGCACGAAGTCGTAGGCGGCTAGATAGATAGATAGATAGATAGATAGATAGATAGATAGATAGATAGATAGATAGATAGATAGATAGATAGATAGATAGATAGATAGATAGATAGATAGATAGATAGATAGATAGATAGATAGATAGATACGGTCAAAGTCGCAGAAGTTCGCTAAGAAATGCTTCGCATTTCAAAACGAATATGTGAAGTACCTAGAGACGTGGGCTCGGTTTATAAATGAGTTAAGGTGCGTAAAGCAAGCGCTTTCCGATCACCTACATTGAAACAGCATCACTATAATGTATGCGGTAACTGCAATCCTCATTGCCCTGCGAGTAAGTCTATATATGAGGCAAGTTCCGGTCTTGCAGCGTACTATACCCGTCACGGGGATCTAGTGGTTATGGTGCTCGACTGCTGACCCGCAGGTCCCGGGATGAAATCCCGGGAGCTGCATTTTCGATGGAGGCGAAAATGCTCGATGCCCGGGTTCTTAGGTTTAGGTGCACGTTAAAGAACCTAAGGTGGTCGAAATTTCCGGAGCCCTCCAGTACGGCGTCCCTCATAATCATATCACGGTTTTGGGATGCAAAACCCCAACAATTATTATTGTAGCGTACTAACTCCAGCATCGACATCCAGTAGAGTTCTATATTTCTTGGCCACTCCGGAAATTTGTTCGTCAAGGTTTCAATGACCGTATTAAAGCGAGCTTTTCCTGAAGGGCTCAGCCTTAACCTGGCAAACAAGCTTTATTATTTTTTAAAAGTTATATGCTACTATTTTATTGATGAAAAGTTCTTGTTTTCTTTAGGAAAACATTCCTTTACCTTCAAGGGTTCCCATGAAAGTAATTTTTGTTCTCTTCATCTCGGTTTTTCTTCCTCCCCTATTTTCTAATCTTTTACTGCCTTTCTTATTGAAAAACATAGCCCACTGCCACGAAAGAAGTAAACAGGAAAGTTAAAGCACGAGGACGACGGGCGTCTCACCTACGGGCGTCTCACCTTCCACGCTGTTTTCTGGCAAAAAGTTTCTGGCAAAGCCTGCCAAAGTAGGCGGAAGAAAAGCTGCTTCAGCGTAAATAGGATATCACGGCTGTTTGGTACCGTGATTTCGATGGTCACGGTCTAAGCAACTTCCTTTAACCACTGTTGTGTGATGGTGTGCTTTTCCGTAAATCGTGCACGTTTCGTGTGCGTGAATATTTATGATGGGCACACGTTTCTTTGTGAACATTTCTTTCTACATTTCTTTTTCGAATATTAGCGTGATGAACAAAATAGCAGCTTATCGCCACGCTGGGCTAAGTAATTTTCATATGCAAGGCGCACAGCCATTACTGTGCAACAAATCGATTAGATAACTTTAGGTGCTAGCCTTCGTTGCTTGCCTATTATTTGCCGGAAAATATGAGATTGCTAGCATCGAACGTTCTTCACACCAATACGGATTGTGTTGTGAGAACACTCATTCGTATTTGATAGAGTTGGAAGGTACGTACACTTGGGCTTGTGCAATGTAAAAATTTCCATCTCACACTTTTGAAATTTGTATTTTTGAGATCTACAGCGCACGACTGGTGAATTCATGGAGCACTCATTAAACTTCTGGAGGAGAAAAGGAAAGGGAGGGGAACAGAGGTAGAATCGAGTGCTTATGTCCTGCAGTATAGGAATATGATGAAAAAGAATCGTCCTGTCATCACATTTTCGTCCTCTTACAATTCAGCATTGTTGAGATCTGCTCGGGAAATAGAAGTCAATGGCATATTGAATGAAGCCCGTTCACATTGACGACGTAAATCAATAACGCAATAAAACCTGCAGCCAAGTAAATCAGTCAGCTTCGACACGGAATTTCTTTTCGAGGTCTTCAACCCCATGTCATTGCCTATGCTGATTCGAACGCGCAAGGAAGCTTTCTTTCGTGACACGTTAATATTATGATGTCTTCATGAGAAAATGGGGAACGAAAGAAAGGGGGATACACAAAGGGGCAACAAAAGAATCTGTAATAATCACGAGTGCCGCTATGGTTTCTGCAGCAAATCGCTTTCTGCCTGCCTGAATCAATGGCGAAAAAAGTGTAATCATCCCGATCTTTTCTTCCTCTGCTTGATCAAAATTTTATTTATCTATTACATCTGATGTGCATTTTGTTATGTGTGGTGTTATTCGGGCCCGACTAACACACTGGAATAGGAAATGAAACTGCAGCAGAATTGCATATCGTTGAAACTGTGTCAGAAAAGAAAGAAACAAGCACTCTTTTCTGGAGAAGAGATTTAAATGCGTAAAGCGACGGTTTTGCGCTTCTTTGTAATCTGCGTATTCCTGAAATAATGGAATACCAGATAGACAAGGCACATGTAGTGAGTATCCCGCAATAGCCTATTGTTCTGTATATTTTTTTTTCGTAGGAGAACAAGCAAGCCCGGTAGCTTTCTGACAAATGAGGTCCCTCTGAAGCTGTATTTGTTTTTTGCTGAGCCGGAATCGCTTTTTTTTAGCTCGCTGGCTTTGTTTCATGCTTTCCGTAAAGTCTCGCCCTTACCACGTGACTTAAAGGGGTCATGAAACGAAAATGAAACTTCCCGGTTGCAATTTTCCCTGATTTAATACGGATTAGACATATCAATTCCGAAATATTTCGGCACAATACCCATTCTGTAATTAATGACACCCATTTGAAATCACAGTTCTTTGGAGATCGCTAGCGACCATGCGCGACCGTCGGCCGCTAAAAGCACTAAAATGTGACGTCAGTGATACGTCATGTTAAGAGAAGTTACAAAGAGAGCGTTCGCTTTATTTTGCTCTGAAGTAATATAATTATAGGATACTAAAAAAAAGAAAAAGCAGCAGAGCTATTTTGGCGCTCTGAGTTCTAAGCTATACAATCACAGTGAGTGATCTGCTCGGTTCCGCTTTCAAGTACATCCGGGCTCTTTCACGTGTGTATCCATGCCTTCCCGTCGGTTTGCTGGGCTCGGTCGGTGCAGTCAGTGCAGCGTCGCAAGTTGTGTTCTACTGTGTGTTCTCGGTGGCTTAGTCCTCGCTATGCCAACTGTGTGTGTCGTCAGACAGTGCCGCACAACTTATGAAAGTGCAAACAACGTTCGCTTTCACAAGCTGCCCAGCGAGCCACAGCGCAGAGCAGTGTGGCTTCGAGCTATCAACCGCGATGGCCCCGATGGTCTGGGCTCAGAGAGTGGTACACCTATTAGAATAGTTAGATAAGCGATCGCACACACTGGCATACTGCTCAATATAGGTTTCAAGACTTGACCGTACCAGCGCGTATTTCCGAGCCGATCGGGTTCAGGAGGGTGATGGTCGGGGCTTCCGCTAGCGCAGGTTTTTCCACGTGGTCTCGATACAGGTGCCTCCACGGCGCAGGCTTCTTCACCGTCGTCGCCGCTGCCGCTGTCTTGCTCTGACGATGGCCGGTCTCGCACCCGCATGGGTGCGTCGGCGTACGGCTCAAAGCCTAACAGCCGACTCCGCTCTAGCAGACGACGCTGTAGTTCGGGAAGGTCAGCCATCGCCCGCTGTGTGTCCATGATGTTATGGTGTTGCCCATGGAGGAAGGAAAAACTAAGGAGAGGCCCTATCGTATCCCAATGCATTGCGAAAAGTGTGGCGGAAGTGACGTCAGATTTATGGGGCAAACAAACCGGTATGGGGCAAACAAAACAGCAGACGCCCCGCGGCGTGCTCTCCGCGCTGGTTCGCTTCTGCTCGGACCTGCAGTCCCGGCGTAAACTTAGCGCGTATTGTGCGGTTCGCACGCAGTAAAACGTTGCAAGCAGACGTTTACCAGGCTGTTCGTGCGTGGCAGGCCCGAGCGCTGCGTGCTGAAATTCTTCGTGGAGCGTTTTTGTGCAACAGTACAGAATACCGGTACGTGCCGTGATCAAAAACGTTGAGCCCCTGCATCCTCGTATTCGAACTCACCTAGCAGTGACTTACGCGTTCTGCTGGGTGTTAGGCCTTTCTTTTCCTTTCTCGTAGCCCGATTTCCAGACCTACTGCCCGATTAGCGGTTCTTTGTTCGTGTATATATGGAGTAAGCCTAGTAGCAATTCGGCGCAACGCCAACCTATAGTTGACGTAACTTCACGTCGAAAAGAGGACACCGCTGCATTGTATACGCAATCGTGCACGTAAAGTTTGTAATTCCAGTGCGCACACAACACAAGCACGCAGCGAGCGCACACCGCATAATACATACATCACGTAGTCCGATAACAACAACAAAAGTTTATTGCCCTTTCGTTTGAACGACACAGCCTCTAAAACGTACGATGCCTTCAGCGCATGGTATGTACGGCGCGTCAGACGCCAAAAACAATATTTCACGTGTGTTCCGAGTTGACAGAACACTCTAAGAAAAGATCGAGTAAAAAGGGCGTCTTTTTGTCCCACAACAATAATCGTCATCTGTGGTGCGATCTTGTACGCGTTCCAAAATAAACACGGAGGCGTGGCATTACATCCAGCCGCACGTGACCGCACATGATCGCACGCGATTGGTCAATGCAGGGCCGTGACGCCTGTCGCGGTTCACATGGGCCATTCGCGTGCGGCTGGATGTAACGCCACGCCTCCGTGTTTATTTGGAATGCGTACAAGATCGCACCACTGGCTTGCTTGCGTTTCCTTTCTTGAAAACTCGGCACTGGCCACTTTCCTGCCAAGAATGATATGTCACGCTGATAGCGCGCATGTCGTTCGTGACCAGAAAGTGCCGGGCGCGCGGCGATAGTGCAAGGAAAGGAAGGCAAAATAAATGACGATTATTGTTGTGGGACAAAAAGACGCCCTTTTTACTCGATATTTTCTTAGAGTGAACGAGTAACAAGCAACAGAGCGCACATCCGAGAGCTTCGCACGCAAATACCATGCCTTAGTGATCAGTAATGAAGCGAACGTATACGTACACATGAAAAGTGACACCCGGTACTGTCCGCAGTGCACGCAATTTGCACAGGGTACACGCAACAGCTGGGCATTGCGAAGCTTTGCTAAAGAACACGCACAAAGAGCAGCATGCGTGAATCGACTACACCGCTTGCACGGCGAAAAACAAACAAACAAACAAAAAAAGGCTGCAAAGTTTCGTGATGCGCGCATGCGCTTGCAAACGTCGCAACGGAAATCGCGAAATGTTTCGCTGCGCCTTCGCTAGGAGGCGATGCGGGTGTTTGCGATGTGGAGGCTTCACGAATGTGACGTCAGGGCCTCTCCTTAGTATTCCTTCCTCCATGGTGTTGCCGGCACCACAATCTAAACAGTATGATGCTACGAACCACGGTCAACTAAAACTCAAAAACATCGCTGCGTCGCCATGTTTTGTCAACGACAGAGACTTTTCATTGGCTGTCTTAAAATGACGTCAGCTACACAGTTGACTGGAACGTGAGCGGAGAAACCGAAATTGCGCTTTTTTAGTAATTCAGCGAACCCAGACATCAAACGAGTCGATGTATAGTACTAAATGGACGGCCAGGATTCTGAATACACACGTAGTTGAAAATTTTTGGAGGACGTTTCACGACCCCTTTAATATTATCAGCGAAAGAAGATTGTTCGAAAAGCCAAGGGGTATCATACGGATAAACATGTGACCAATTTTTAGCTTTGTTTAATAAAACCCGTACAGTAATTTCACCGGCGCTCTAACCTTTTGCGAATAAACGCGGGCCACAAGCAGTTGTTTAGAATAACAGAGAGCTGAGCTAGTTGGTACGTATACATTCTAAAAAGAGACAGGGCGTGCAAACACGGACACAAGAAAGAGATCAGGACACCACAAACGCCGCGTTTGTGGTGTCCTGATCTCTTTCTTGTGTCCGTGTTTGCACGCCCTGTCTCTTTTTAGAATGAACAGTTGTTTAGGTAGCGCACCGCATTTATAAGGGCAAATAGTCATCATACTTTACACTAGTTTATTCAAGATTTTTTGTTACTCTATACCTGGTTAATCGTATAGATCATCGGAGTGCAATAATATTCGCCGTGAAACATACCAAGTCAAAAGCATATGCGACTCTCCAAAAGCAATGCAGATACACAAATAGTGGGGGGGGGGGGGCGGTTTGCCATCAACACTGGGCTTGTACTGGAATGCTCATTTATTATGCAATGATTTTTGCCAATGTGTATCAGGGGCTCAGGTTCTAGTGGAGCTTGGTAAGTCGGCATATGTGCAGCAGCCTGTAGCATGGTTAGTTCTGCCAGGGCAGTGAGCCTCATAGGTCGGAAAAAAAAGTTAGAGCTCACTCAGGCTCACTCAACAAATATATTCTACTCTGAGGGTTCATCGGACTTAGACTCAAGAAAGCTTTCCTCAACCGGACTCATTCGGACTCAAACTCACCAACATATTACTCAGCCGGACTCACTCGGACTCGGCCTCATGGCTTGACTTGAGTCTGAGTGAGCCTGAGTGAGTCGACTCATGAGTCCGGAGCGTTAAACTACCTTTTTTTATCTTGGTATCAATGCTCCTTAACGCCAATATCTCACATAATCGGTGCCCTTCGATACGCCTTTTGATCTTATACCTTGAAATACGAGTTATCAGTAATCCAGTAAGGGCATTTTTTATGAAATACCCGACTCACGCGAGATATTTTTATCAAGAACTTCCCATGGAAGGGTTTGCGAGGGGAGGTCATGAAACCCCTCCCAATTCACGTCTCTGATCAATAAAATTGATGTGGCGCGCGAACGCGAGTGCTTTGAGATATGTCTGAATAGACTTGAATATAAGCGTAAGCCGATATGAGGTTGACAGTAATGCTGAAGATGAGTAGATAGGACCATATGTCGTCAATAGAAGGTGGAGCTCACTCAGACTCACTCAAGAGAGGAAAACGAGAGAGAGGAAAGACAGGGATGTTAACCAGTTTGGCATAACCGGTATGCTACCGTGCACGGGATCGGGGAGTTTAAAAGAGGATTAAAGACAGAGAGAAAGAGAGGGGAACGCTCACTCAAGATATATATTTCGCGCTTAGCGATCACTCGGACTCAGACTCACCAATATTTTCCTCAACCGCACTCACTCAGACTCAAACTCTCCAAAAGGCTACTCACCCGGACTCACTCAAACTCAGACTCACGGGCCGATCTGAGTCTAAGTGGTCTGAGTGAGTCGACTCATGAGTGAGTTTGCCGACCTTAGGTGAGCCCTAACAAACACACATGTGCATATACGCGCAACCCACCCGTGCCCATACACATACGAACACACGCAACCCAGTCCTGTGAACACACTCACGCACGCAACGCACGTAAACAAAACAGGAGTGGAGTTCACTCAACAGACAGAGTATCAGAAGACGGAAGCTAGCAATCAGCCGGACAGTCCCGACGGTCCAGGCTCCAGAAGTGAATGAGATCCTGAGAAGCAAGATTTCAGTTTCCGGCACTTATTACGCTTCTCCCGAACTCAATGCCAAAGGGACCTTGCGATCGACCCACCGGTATATTTCGTGACACAAGACCCCAGTGCAAGTTCTTGCCACCCCTTCCCCCAGCCCCCGCAATTTCATCATGTCTGCGTCATATCTGCTGCCTTTTCTTTAGATGTTTTCTAAATAGAAATTGTCTGCTCTTACCGGAGTTGTTTTTTTTAATTTAATCTAGCTACAGAATCTCAGTCTAATCTCAGTGTTAAGCTTGCTTCGGCAAAAATGTCTTGCTTAGACAGACAGGTTTCCCATCGACGCCAAGAAGTTTTTTCTGTATGAAATATGTTTGTTCCGGCGACTGAAGCCGAAAAGAACACTCCACTCCACCGGTGTAACTCCGTCTAAGCACCTGGTACATCAAATGCAGTGCAGCTGCAGATCAAGTTACCTCGCCCTTTGTCTAGATTACTCTGGTAGTGCAATCAATGTGCGCAAGCGGGCATGTCACGTGGTAGGCTTTTTTTCGTGGGCATCTGCACTAAATAGAACAAGACTAATGCTAAAGAAATTCAAAGTCAGACATTGTCTAATCGGGCGTTTAGCAAACCGACCTACAACTTTCTAGTGGAGATTTTTTTTGCCCTACTTCGTTGGTTTAAATGTTCGTTCATTTATCTTATCTAATTAACTAACTCACGCAACGCAAAATACAATTCCTATGCACTAATGATAAAAACGCACTTGCTACCGTCGTCATAGAGTTTGTCGGCATATGTTTATACTTTGGCTGAAGTTAACTGGGGCACCTGCAGAGTCGATTTCACTTTCACAGTTATACTAAACAGCCCCGCCACGGTGGTCTAGTGGTTATGGCGCTCGACTGCTGACCCGAAGGTCGCGGGATCAAATCCCTGCCGTGGCGGCTGCATTTTCGATGGAGGCGAAAATGTCTGAGGCCCGTGTACCTAGATTTAGGTGCACGTTAAAGAACCCCAGGTGGTCGAAATTTCCGGAGCCCTCCACTACGGCGTCTCTCATAATCATATGGTGGTTTTAGGGACGTTAAACCCCAGATATTATTATTATTATTATACTAAACAGTCGTTTAAACCAACACTTACTATTTCATAGCTGGTTTCCTCGAGTCGACGTTCGGCTACGTAAACGGCATGCACGCTGTATTACTTCGTTATCTACTGCACCACTTCATCACGAAGGTGACACGAGACACATTCGTGATTATCGCAGGTGTCAGCACGTTCTTGCGTCGCAGATTTCACAGGAAACCGCGAGAACGCTTTACGAAAGAAGTAAACGCAGGCAGAGTTGTTCACGCTAGGCACAGCAAGTTCTTGAGAAGAGCGGCTTGCTGTGTGTGTTGGTACTGCGTCATCCTAGAAAGCAGGGCAAAAAAATTGGAGACAAAGAAGGCGTGGTCGTGCGGTCTTGTTCCTTATCTTCGTTTTTTTGCCGTTTTTTTGCGCTGCTTTCAACGATGATGCAGGAAGTGCCTGAGGCAACGCACCCCGTCGATCAATGGAAGATCATGCTGTCTTTCTTGCCTTCTAACTGTGCAAACGGCTGACGTCCAGGCCACTTAGGAACGCGCTCTTCGCCCATGACGTGTGTGTGAATACATAACGGTTGTTGTTCGAGCAAAGCATCGCGAGAATTATGCAACATGAAAGGGAGGCGAGAAATACAAGATGACACGAGAGGAGCGGTGCTGACGCACGTAGTGTTTCCTCCGGATATTGATCGCTAGAAGCGCACGTTGCCGTAAGCGTCAGGGGGGTGCACCACTGGAGCTGTAGGTATTTGTGGATGCAGACAAGCGCCTGTTGGGTGTAGCGAAGGAAACATCGCGTGTTATTTTTCACCTGCGTCCTGCACATGCGCTGTCCCTCTCTTTCTCCCTGTTTTTTTTTTTCTGTGTTTCCCAAATGAGGTAGACACCGACGCACTGTGCCATTGTACTGCAAGAATGCATACCATTAGACGCAAGCATTGCGGTTTCAGGCTTAGATCTTATGGTGATGATCATGACGTTGCTACAGGTATTGCACTAGGAAGCCGTGTTTAATGTGCAGTTGTCCCGGAAGGATTTTGCAACTCAATGCGCGCGCGCGCGTGCCCAAACACACACACACACACACACACACACACACACACACACACACACACACACACACACACACACACACACACACACACACACACACACACACACACACACACACACACACACACACACACACACACACACACACACACACACACACACACACACACACACACACACACACACACACACACACACGCACACACACACACACGCACACACGCACACACACACACACGTACTGAACTTTCGGAACCCAGTAAGAGCTAACCAAGCGTCTTTTGTGTGCAAACTGCGCCAGAAAAGCTACTTATAGAAACGCGGACATATTTAGCCCCAGTAATGTCCGCAATTCTCATATTTTTTTATAATATTTCGCCTCAACCTGCCCCCTAGTGGAAGTTTTGCAAAGGTTGTTCTGTTATACTGCGAGCTCTATATGTTGTCACACCTAACATGAGAAAGGCTACAAATTGTTCTGAATTATAGCAGCCTCTTATCCTTCGGCACGTAAAATACAGGTCCTACAGTTGATAACAACATTGTCATGGTACGCGGCACCGTTGCTCCAAACGAATGCCTAAAACAGCCGTTTTCGTTGTCGCACTTTTGTTAAAGGCCGAAATTGTAGGTGTGCCGCGAAACAGCGACGTCATTGTAAAAAGAGCAAGGACTACTAGGCAATCTTTCGCTGCAGCGAAAACGTGCTTCCGCTTCACATTCAGCTACGAACAAATAACGGATATATCTCAAACTGGTGCGAATGCAGATATGGTGTCACATATAGCAGGAAGTAGTTTTTGAGGCACGAACTGAATTTGCGAGAAAGCTCGCCTAAATACCTCGGTCGAGCGTCTTTATTGTCATTGCTATTGCTTCAAACGGCGTGAAAACAGGAAATGACCCCGCAGAAATTGCTACAATTGCTAACAGTTGCGTGATATTTTTTTATCAGTCGCAAACAACAGAACAGTGGCCTGTAGGGCCGCGTTCCGAAATGCGGAAGGCAAACATTACGTTCGTTAACCAGCTAGCAGCCCTGTCGAGGCTGCTAGAGGATGACAGGAAATTCTTTGAATATAGAGTCATATTTCGTGCGTATGGTGTACTGATGTCACAAAAAGCAGTTAGTACACAGTCAACCTTGCGCTAATGGAAAACTTTTTTGAAGACGTAGATTGCGCTGGTACATTTAGATCAAGCGAACTACGATTAGACATGTCGCGTGTGCCTCAAAAGTCTGTATCATCAATTATCATCCACAAAACTGCGTTGAACTAAATTCACTGAATCCTTCTCTATACACACTCCAGGTCATAGCCCGCAGCTGTCGCTAAATGAGTACACTGAAACGCAATGCACAAGTGTTGGGTTCTTGAAACGCGGGTCGTTGAGATTTTGCAATGTACGTCAAGGGACGAACAACTGTATTGCGACTTGTAAGCACAGGTGACTCAGACTCACAAATTAAGGCAAGCATAAAATTCTGAAGGAAAGTGCCTTTCACGGTTGATGTCCTGTTTCCGGCTCAAGATGGCTCTTCCAGAATTTTTGTACAAGTGACAACACAAAACAACGACTTAATGCTCAAGCGAAAAAACAAGATGGACAGCAGGAAGTGTTGCAGAACGAGACAAATTGAGCATGTGTTAAGAAATGGTGTTTCGAACGAATGCAACAGAAACGCACAGCTTTGGTCGTTTTCGTTGCGGAAAGAGGCACCGGAACTAGAACGTGGTAGGCAGATAGAGAGTGCTGGTGCTGTGGTCATTCTATACCGGGACTTGATAAAATTGGAATCCCATGAAATATGTCTAGTTTTTTTTATTCGGTAACACCGTTAGTACGGAGTACCGCAGGAGGAGCTTCGGAAGGATAAATACAAAGTTCGCAAGTTAAGAAAGAGAGCTCCGCGTTAAGAGAGCTCGAAAAAAAAGAAAAAAAGAAACGCGAAAGAAAAAGCGATCCAACACAACGAGAAAAAGGCCAGAGAGGACGGCTGAGGAAGAAGCGTAAAGATGTGATGCCGCGGGACGGCTGTGTTGCGAAGCAGTCGTTTCAGGAGCACTTTGAAACAGGTGGCGCCATTTAAGCCATGAATCTGCGGCTCCAGGCCCACACGACTTAAATCGTCTTTCTTTCTTTCTTTTCTTTCTTTCTTTCTTTCTTTCTTTCTTTCTTTCTTTCTTTCTTTCTTTCTTTCTTTCTTTCTTTCTTTCTTTCTTTCTTTCTTTCTTTCTTTCTTTCTTTCTTTCGTTCGTTCGTTCGTTCGTTCGTTCGTTCGTTCGTTCGTTCGTTCGTTCGTTCGTACGGAGACATCACCGTTATTGCCGAGGGTCCATTTGGCGAAGAACGCACGCATGGATAGGAAGTAAAGCGGAAGAGAAAGCGTTCTGATAACTGGTGCTTCCGGAGTAAGCGGAACCACAGAGGAAAGACAGCAGACGACTTCAGCACTGTGCCACAAAGCGAAGCAAAATACAGGCATCCTCACTGCGGTCTTTCTCGTAGAAATGCGTCAGCTGCGCTCCAAGAAATACGCTTATGCCTCGTTTGGCTCCAGGAGTCGTCCCGTTCTAGGCATCGTTCCGTTCATCACGTGGACGACTGGCTCGGAGTGCGATATCAAGAAGAAAGGTTCGCGTTGTATTGGATATGGTTGGCCGCACTGTTGGAGCAAAGATTAGCAACGATGAGCCTTCGGTACAGTGATCGATCTGTATTTCTAGTTACCATCCCTGTGAGAATCCTCAACAGAGGGTCGGCAGCGTGAACAAAATAAATAAATAAATAGGTGTCGGTTTGTTGAGGGCGAATGTTGCGGGTTTTTCTGGGCAGTCAGAAGCATTAACACCGAGGACAAAACAAAAATTATAAATAATTCAGGTCATGAGAAAAATACTCAAAGGGTCCCTTATGCATTCGCCTAAGGCGACTCGAAGGCGAAAGCCATCTTTTTATTCTTCTTTTTCTTCTCAATCGATCTGTTGACCCTCCCCCGCTCCCCTCCGACAGCTATCTTTATCTAATGTGGTTTTGCACTGCGTCCAGGATCAGAGGCATTGCATGCTTTCTGCCCGTCCCCGGGTTTTGCCCTGCCTCCGTGATTGGGCCCCCTTTGACCAAGCCACGATGTCAATTGATGACGTCACAACGGCGTCAGGAAATTTTTGTGATCCGTGACGTCATGATGACCAACACTTCTTGCGCAAGAAGCGTTGATCATGGAGTACCAAATAGCTTGAACCCGCACCTTATTAAGTCCTGATGACGTGGTATGGTGACGTCATCACGCGATGATAACTTTTGGCATCGCTCGTGCTGAAGCACCCGACGCGGCAAGCCGACGGTCAATTATCGCGTTTGATGAGGCATCTAAGGCTTTCGCCTTAATAAACACTTGCCTGAGCTAAAAGTTGGCCTGACTAGCCTTTTATGACGGGTGAAACACGGGGTATTAGATAGGGAAAAGGCGCCAGAAAGAAAACATGCTGTTAGTCTTGTATCTGTTGTCAACCATGTGTCTAATGCACTGTAGTCGACGTGTCAAAACAATATACGTGGTACGCACGAAAAGATGGGGTCACCGTAACGAAGGAAAAGAAAAAAAAGTTATCTGTACGTTGAACAACGTAGCTGTCCACGTGTCATGTGACAATTTCGTATGCGTTGTTCTATACCACTGTTGAAAACCTGAACGTAAAACACTTATTGTAGAACTGTCAGCGGCTCAATACAAGTACGATTTGGCACCTTCGTGCGGGAGGCCCTAGCACAGGTTGCTCCTGCGGCATATAACGCTGGATACATGATCTTGCCTACCGTTTTCTCTTGGATGTACAAAACGAGTCTGTTTGCACACATGTAAGCACATATTGTGATCATTAATAATCTTTCAAGTAAAAAATAATTTATTTCTTCTTTTGTTCGTATCTTGTTAGGTATGTAGAATAACAATTACGTATGTTGCTGTTTACAGTTTTAAAAAGCGCCAAATTTTATAGTTTTTTTTTTGCGGTTTGATGGTATTTTGTCTGGCATTTATTAGAAAGAAAATTTCGGAAAGACAATTACTGCAAAGTATGGGCTTTGCAAACCTCATGTAAATACAAGTAAATAAGAAAAAAAAAACTGACTTCCATTGTACGTAGATTAAACGTGAGCACCATTCTGATAACTGCATGCGTGGCGACGTAGGAGTAAATTCAGCGCGACAGTGCTAGCCTTCGCAATAGGATCAGCAAAATTCGTGGAATGGAATGCGCGCAGAAAAGGCTTCAGTTCATAATAAAATAAAACCTGATTAGTTCGAGGGCAACTCCCTTGAGGTATGTCGCCTGCAAGTGTGCGGCCACGCGTAGCTTCATACATGTCTTTTGTCGACCAGAGTTGTGACAGAGAGTGGACCCTCAGAGCATTGCAAAGCCGTATTACTGCATCTAAATATAACTTAGAAAAGGCTGACATCGTTATTTGACATGGCCAGTTTAACGCAACCACGACCTGATCGTTGCACGCGTGCCGAAGTCGAAGTAAGTTCGTCTTGCGGGCCCTGACCTTTTCCCAACATGATTAGTAAAACGCGGGAATAAAATGCGCAAAGAGGCTTTGGCTCGTAATAAGATGAATTAATAAACAGTTCCAAACTTTTATAACGATTCACCAGAGGCCATTCGCCAGCCAGTGTACAGCCGCGCAGCTGCATGCGTGCCCTTTATTCACCTCGGCAAAATTACTGATTGGCTCGGGCTTAAATACCCTTCTTTTAACAAGATAGGACTTAATTAACGCTTGACAGTGCGATTCGCACGGTACATTATCTCCCCTCGTAGCAAATAACCAGGGTTTCTAACGGTTATTTGATCTGCAGTGGCCGCTCAGGGGCTATAACGTTGCGCTGCGAAGCGCGAGTTGGGAGGTTAAATTCCTGGGTGCTGCGTCCACCATATTATGAGGCCGTAATCCAAAAACGAGTGTGTATTTATAACTAGGGTGCACGTTAAGCAACACTACGTGGTCAAAAGTAGTCCGGATTCCCCCCTAAGCTGTGTGTCATGAACGGATGGTGTGTTTAACCCATACGAGAACGTCCGTTTTTTTGTGTTTTTTTTTACCATAGAGAGGCGTTTGACTGCCTCCTGTTGTGTCGGTGTATACCAGTGAAAATATCAGCCCATATTTATCAAAATGTTTTTACGTTAAAACTTTTCGTAAGAAAAGATTACATACGCCAATCGTTATGTCAAACGTAGAATGGATGGCCGGACAATAAGAAGCATCACTTACGAATGGTTGGTTCGTCAACTAAGTCCCTGAATTTCCCAATAAAAAAGGAATTAATGATCTAGAAATACTTCATTACATAGACTATGTCATTGACGGAGGACATTTGAGCTTGTTTTTAACTTTACTGCCAGGAATACGTGCGGTCTTACGTGTAAACCTTACTATCGCCTTGTTACACGTGTGGTCACAATACATTTTGCCTCTAATCACTGTGTGTTCCCTTAATAAATACTGCTGCCTGTTATACACACCGACATCTCCTAAATGTAGAGAAAGAGAGAGAGAGAGAGAATAAGAATAAAAGAAAGGGGGGGAGGTTAACCAGGGCTGAGCCCGGTAGGCTACCCTGCACTGGGGAAGGGGGGAGGGGGAAGGGAAAGTTAGAGAGGAGGAGAGAAAAGTCACTCTTTCAGCCGACTTAAGAGTTCCGCGTTTGACGTCACAAACGGCGAATCATTCCGGTATCCTTGAGAAAACGCAACAGCGCTTTCGTTGCCTTTCGGAACTGTGATGGGCAGCCCCATGGTCCCAATATTTTCGCGACAGTGAAAGCGCTTCCGTCCATTTGATTTAGTGCAGTGCTGAGGTGAAGCCTCTCGGTTGCGTATGTCGGGCAGTAACACAGAAGGCGCTCAATAGTTTCCTCAACGGCACAGTCGTTGCACACGGCGTTGTCGGCCATCTCTATCTTAAATGAGTAGGCGTTGGTGAACGCTACACCCAGACGCAGACGGCACCAACGTTACTAGAACAAACTCAGTTTCAAAGCTCCGTATCTCCGCCAGCGGAGGAGGGTGGTCCGAACGGCGGTCGCGAGAACTAGCGGCGCTGCAGTTCCGTCTTGCGCCACTATCGGCGCGTCGTCTGCTGCCACGGCATAACGCTGCGATGCGCCGCGCAGTTGCTCGTGGCATCTGCGCGCCAGCTTTCTTATTGTACTAGTTAGATGGATGCTTAGGTGGATATGCATAAGGTCGTCTGTATGCATTGGCCCGCGTGCGTTGTTCATTGATTGGCTAAGAATCGATGTTCGGTCTATATTGCCACGTCCACTTCTTGTTTTATTTTGATGTATTCAGGTTTGACCAGCAAGCACGGTTATCAACGCTCGACGCTGTCCGCGAAGCAGTGTTCGAGAAGCTTTGCGATTGTAATAGATCGTTTTGGTAAGATTTCGCGCTGCACGCGAATGTTCCAGCTATGTCGAGAGATAACTCCGCCACCAGCGATATCACTGGAAAGTTCGATAGCGCCTGTATAAAAGCCGACGCGCTTGACTGCTTGTCAGTTGATCGACGGTCGACGCTCTGTTCGCCGCTATCAGTGTATTGCTGTAGTCTGACTTTCAGTTTCCCGGCCAGAAGTTCGGCCAAATGAAGAGTTTCATCTCGGACCTGCTGACTGCTGCCTTCGTCGACATCACGACTCCTTTGACAATATTTGAGCTGTCTACATTGCGCTTAACTTCCAAGCATAGGTGTTTCTAAGCGAATGAGGGTTTTCAGAGTATTTTTTATAACTATTACCATAATTTTAGCCGCTGCCGTCTTATCTAGATCAAGAACAACCCAACACATTTGTAAAAGCCTTTATAGTGCACAAAGAAGCGTACTTACTCGAGATACAAAAACGTTCTAGAAAAACAGTACTCATGTTTCTACAATTTATTGAAAAAAACTTTCTGGGAAAACATCACCAATGCTTTGCAATGTTTACAAGACACGTTTTCGCGACGGTTAAAGGGATACTGACCCAAAATCGGAAAATTTTACGAGAACTCGGTAAATGAAATCTCAGTGAGCGATTACATTGAATAGATGTCTTCTCTGAGCAATTATTTCAGCGGATAGTTGTATTTTCGGAGTCTCATCTTTCTACGTCGCATCCCTTCTACGCTGCCTTAAACAATTCGAACAGATCGGCCGTGATGTGAGCACCGAGCAGTTATTCGCGCGTACTCTGTCGCTAGAAGAGTCGTCAGTATTCAACTTCAGTTTTTCAACTTCACCGAGCAGATGTTCCATGCCCGCAGCACTCCTTACACTGTACGACAGCCATTTGCGTTTCGTGCTGTAGCCGTTCACTACGCAGTTAAATTGGCTCGTCAACTACAATTATCTTTTGCACAAGTAAGTCTCCCTTCCCGAAGCAAAGTGTGGGATTAGGCTAGTTGGTATTTCATTATTAAACTGCTCAGCGCAAAAAATTTGACACGGTACACATAGAAAAGACGAGGACCAGCGCTGGTCCTCGTCTTTCCTATGTGTACCGTGTCAAATGTTTGCGCTGAGCAGCCCGTTCCCGAGCTGACGAGTGTAAAATATTCCGCACATCTTGTTCAATACCTCGTCGTAAAATCTCTAGAAAATCCACTGCTTCGAAGGCATAGCGACAGCTGACAACTGATCGAATGTCAGTGTGATGCAACTCTCATTCTCGGTAGCGTATATATGCAATCGCCTGCCTTTCGTTTTGCTGTTCTATTTCTGGCGGCTCCTCCAAATTGGGCACTGGGCTTTCGCGGGACGCTGTGCGTTTTGGGTGGATTTGCGCCTAAACCCCCAACATTTTGGCTTTGAAATGTGGGGTGGAAGTGCTGGGAACAAGCGCGGCACGGCACCTGGCGCGAGTTCCCACTTTCCACGAGGGATCAAAACTTCTTGTCCCACAACGACACGACGATAGTGCTTTACAATGTCGTCACTCTCAAAATGAACGTCACAGACCTTGCATTTCGCAGTAAGCTTTCTATCTTTGCGATGCAAAGCTTGAATGGCGTAGGGTCTTTTGCAGGTCCGAATAAGTGTCGTGAAGCGGAGTCGTCGTTGCGGTAGCCGCTCTTGCAGCCCGGCGCAAAGCAAGTCGGCATACCGCTGTGAATCTGTTCGCTCTCGTTACGCTTCGTACATAATGCACGTGTATTCGTGCAAGACGCTAAGCCTGGTCAAGAACAGTCGCAAAAATGACGAGCTAACAAAGCGCGGACGATGCTGCAACCCACGTGCGCTCGTACATCGGCGGCGCCGATCACAACAAGCGCCAGCCGCGGGAGCTAGACGTGACTGCAGCGCCACTAGTTCTCACGACCGCCACGCGGACCGCCTCTCCGGCGGAGCTTTTAAACTGCGCACAACACTGTATCTTCTTCCCGGGAAAGACCAGGTAGTAGCCGCAGTCGTAGAGATGGGTCGAGAGAATACAGTCGATGGCGTGTGAACTGTGGTGTTTGCCACTTTTGCAGTGTCATGTTCTGCGCCAGCTTACTTAGGTATCGAGCCGCATCAATCCCAGATAACGGTATAGAAACAAGGTTCGTCTCTACATGTGCTTTTCTGGCAGCTTCATCGGCGAGGTCGTTGCCGGAGATACCGCAATAACTTGGTATCCACTGAAACACAACGTTGTGTCCTCTTTCAATCGCATAGTGCAGCATTTCTCGTATCTCCCACACAAGTTGTTCGTACGATCCGCGACGAAGTGCCGACGAAACACATTGTAGAGCCGCATTTGAGTCGCAGAATATTGCCCATCGCTCAGCCGGTTGTTGCTTGATATAACCGACGGCACCTCGCAGGGCAACAAGCTCCGAACCAGTCGATGTGCTCACGTGACAAAGTTTGTAAGCGAGGTTGATGTGTCGTGATGGGATGACGGTGGCGCCGGTGGAGCTGGCCTGGGTGGTAGAGCCATCCGTGAATACGTGAATTCTGTCAGCATAAAAGGTATGCAAACAGTCCAGAGCTGCTTGTTTCAAGGCCAAGGTAGAAAGGTCTTTCTGGTTTCTGATTCCTGAGACGGAAAGGCGCACTTCGGGTTGACGTAAGCACCACAAGGCGGATGGCGAACGCGCCGAGGGTGTGAAACCCGATGGTAGCAAAGTGCGGTGAGAGCTGACGACGTTGGAGAACGACGCCTGTGGTCGTTGTTCTGGCAGGTACGGCAGATGGCTCGACACCATCCGTGAAATATGCCGAACATGCGCTCTCAGCGCGTCGGTTGTGACGTAGGTCGTAACCGGATGGTCCCGAGCCAAGTATAACTGTTCCGGCTGTTGAGGTGCTTCGTGGTAGACCGAGGCACCTCAAGCGTGCTTGCACGCTCTGAAGTACTCGCATATTCGACACGGAAGTTTTAGAAAGCAGGGGAGAGCTATAGCGCAGTAGTCCAATAAAAAGTGCTTGGTATAGCTGTAGCATGGAACTCAGTGATGGACCCCATCTTTTTCCGGCGATGAATTTCAGGACGTGGACAATAGATACGAGTTTCGCTTTCAAGTACGAGACGTGAAAGCTCCAGGAGAGGTCTCGGTCAACAATGACACCCAAAAAACGATGACCAAAATGTAGATATCAAAAGAAACTAAAGAGCTCGTAGTTTAATTTTATCTCAAGTCCCCTCTGCGCTTTCACGCGGCCTTATACTCTTTTCTGAGCGTAACCGGACCTGACAGCTATAGCAAACGTCTGCACAAGAATACTGGAATCAGGATGGGACCCTGGACACGTGCATGAAGACCTATGACGCAAATGTGAACCTTTATCTCGACCGCGTTCCGAAAACATCGACGTTGCTTTCTCCCCAGACGCGGACAAATGGCCATCGACGAATACAAATACTCCTGTGCTATCAGCTCCAAAAGGCATAGCAGTGAAAAATGCAGAAGTAAAAATGTATCCCGGTCTCTCACTTGGCCATTTATTTCTATCTTGTCCGGGCCCCCCGCTGTTGTCTTGCACGAGTGAGGCATGCACGAGTGGGGCATCTGTTTTGGAATTTTATTTTCTCCTTTAACTTCTCTCTACCTGTTTATGTAACTTAAGAACCGTAGAGAGCGGCCTGGACGTGTCTGTATTCTAGATTCGTGTAAAACAGCTTTGTCTGCTACGCGTCGGAGACAGAATTATAAATGACTCTGACTGCCATATATATCTACAGGTGGTGCCTCCTTGAGATAAATGTATAGGTGCTCTGACGTCTTCTACGGAAATTGTGGTTGTTTCCAGCTTTCAGATGGCGTACTTTGAAATCTTTATAGTTTGTACATCTCGGCTGCAATCCTTTCCCCTGACTCGGTAAAACAATGAAACAATGTGCATGTATTTATAACTGAGCAAATATTGTGAATACGGCTTGCGACAGTTGGTAACTACAGTCACACTGGTCTTGCAGCGCCTTAGTTCAGCTGTTGTCGCTGGGTGCAACTATTGACCATGCAAGTCAGACCCTGTAAAGCGTGCTTTTCTGTAAGGCAGTACTGCTTCCTCAAGAAGCAAGCTTCACAAACACAAAACTTGCATACAGCGTTGCCGGTTTCACTCAACCGGTTTCACAAAATCGGACACAAGTGTCCCCCGGCCCGACACTCGTCTACTTTCAGGGGTGAAACGTCTGGGAAGGGAACCTGCGCCATTTAAATCCCGTCGAAGCATGTGGGCACAAAATAAACCCTGAAAAGGGGTGGAGAGAGTTCAACTCAAGTACTACTTCCCCTTCATAGCTACGTTTAGTCAGCCGATAATATCAGATATGAGAAAGGAAGACGTTAAAATCTGTAATATTTTAACTTTCGAACATACAGGAAGGTGGCTCCATAAGGACCTGATATCGCAATACCTAGCTCGTGTTGTGGTCGTTGTGGTCGTTGGTTTTGTTGTGGTCGTTGTTTAATAGCTCAACACATATGGGGAGGCAGGTTCCAGCGGAACCGGATGTCTCAGTGCATAGTTAAATACGTTCAGCTACACCTAACGCCGCGTTTCCGAAAACGCCAGTGGCCTGTACAGCATGCTTCGCCTGTAAAGCGTGCCAGCTTGTACAGAAGGCAAAGTTTACAGATACTAAAGTTAAGTGTAGCGTTGCCTGTTATGGCAATCGTTTGTTACTATTTTGATGCATAACTACCTATCACGAGCCAATAATACAAGATAGCAACAAAAACAGTACATTCGTTAGAGTAAGTGCAACAGTGACTGTTGATCGAATCTGTTTGCCTTATCGAGAGAGCTTGCTACAAAAGGAAGAACAAAAGAATAAATTTGGGGCTCGTAGCTCATCTGAAATTCACATTTTTTATTGCTCTTCTACTATCGCTAAAACATACGTCTCTTTGTAGCAAACCGATTGTCCTAAACTGGTTGACCTCCCTGCACTGGCATAACGGGGGGGGGGGGGGGGGGCGGTTGTTTATACCCCCTCGAATATGTCAATTTCGCATGTGTATATATACACGCACACATACAAACACACGCAAGAACATATGTAAAGTATGGATGAACCAACGCCCCATCTCTCCGAAAAAAAACTGCTACGCCACTGCCTCCCTGCCTTTATTTCTCTACTATTTCTTCCTTACAACTTAACAACAACAACAACAACTTAACAACAACAACAACAACAACAACACCTCTTTCCTGTGATTACAAATGCACTACCATAGTGTGACATGCCACACGGCTGCGCGCCTTTCACGCATGGGGCTACCATGGGGGTGGTAAGTTGTATGTTGCATGAAAAACCGTATGTAGCAAACAAAAACGTATAAAATGATTACACGCAATCAACAAGAGCTTCTTTCCAAAGCATAAGAGATTAAATTCATACGATCCACCAGCTCTATCATGTCCAGGAAATGAAATAAAAGACAGTTATATTATTGCTTTAATTCAGTATCGACCGACAAGTTGGTAAACATTTTCCAAGAAGATTCTCGAACCATTTTGCTCCCACTTCAATCTTCGTCGTCCTCAGCGAAGCCCTAGATCTTCGACAGGGCACCAATTACTCTTCAGATACGTTGCCCTCAAAGTAATTGCTTTGTCATTCCTCCATGATCACTTGTCTAAGATTCTTCAAGTTCTATTTTTGTCCCAGATAGATTTCAGCAAGAAGGAGTCCTCAATTCTAATTTATTGTCCGTTGTACTTAGGGTCGAAAGAAACTGAAAAGTGTAATAACGAACGCAAGACTGAAAACTCGGAATGAAACTATTGAGTGACGCGCAGAATGCGGGTGCTTGTAGTGAAAAGGAAACTCTAACCTGAGCTGTCTTCGAGGTGCGGCTGAATGTATCTTACCCGATCTGTATAGTCAGCAGTACGTTTCTGTATCGTGACTGTCGTCGTCTTTCATTGATATGTCTCAAATTCAACATTAAATTCAATGGAAAGGAAAAATGATAGGTGTAGCCTTAAGGGCGAAAGAGAGAGCAGAGTGGGTCAGGGAACAAACGAGTGTTAAGGACATCTAAGTCGAAATCAAGAAGAAGAAATGGACATGGGCCGGCCATGTAGCGCGTAGGCAAGACAACCGCTGGTCATTAAGAGTAACTGACGGAATTCCAAGAGAAAACAAACGCGCGAGGGGGAGATAGAAAGTCAGGTGGGCAGATGAGATTGAGAAGTTTGCGGGTATAACGTTGCAGCAGAAAGCACAGAACTGGGTTGATTGGCAGAACATGGGAGAGTCCTTTACCCTGCAGTGGGCGTAGTCAGGTAGTCAGGCTGATGATGATGATGATGATGATTATGATGATGATGATGATGAAATTCAACATTAAGGCATTCGCAGACGCAGACATGCGTCAGTATTCAAACTTCTAGAATGTCTGTACTTCGAAGCCTAAGAAAGGTCTGCAGGTGATTCAAAGCGATGATTTGCGAAAGTACGTTGTTTCGCGTCCTAATGGAATTTGCATCGACACGTCGTGGCGAAATGCCCACAAAAAACTAGAAGCTGAAAATAAAGAGCTTCATTTGTATTCTTTCCTTATTTACGAAGCACTTGAGTAAAAGGAAAACAGGCTGATACTGCTTCGTGCTGAAAAATCAAGTTAAACGACCCGAAACAAAGAATTCGTCAGAAAAGGCACAAGAAAGGACCTTGAAAGAAAAAGTACATAACAATCATAACATCGATATATTCTCGGTAAGGTCTGGTAGTTTACGGTGTACAAAAACGCATTTTATTTTCATTTTACTGTTTACACTTTCTTCTTACGGAGAAACCTGATGGCACAAACACAAGGTAAACGATCCAAAAGTCTGTTTGTTTGTCCTCGAAATTAGTTTTTTGATGCGTCAGCACCTTTAGAAACAACTTTGGTGGGTATGGGAGACAGAAGTAACTACAAGAAACAACACCACCATCGATGACTGGCATCAAAACTTCTAACGACCAAAGTAAACAGGGGGAGGATGGAGGCAGTTTACGAATTGAGTACAAAGTATCCATGCTGAAAACGAAAAAGAGACACTAATTGCATGTTAGCAATTTGTCAAATCGTTTTCTGTTTATTCCTTCTACATAAAAAGTGCACGCCGATGAAAATGAGATATAAAAGAAGTCCCGATGCAAACAACCTATTGTATTTCTGTTGTTACAGGGCCGTATAAAAAGTGTTTGTTCTTAAAATAGAATTGATCCTATAAGCAGCTGACTCGCGACTTAAATGTTACAGAGATAATTACTTATGTTGGTCACACATTGCGTTCATTTTCCTTTATTAAAAAGGGATTCTCAAACTTACCAAAAGTTAACATGATGTTTGCGCGAAATCAAGTCTATCGCTGTCGTTTTAAACGAATATGCACGCTACTGCGTGTAGAATGAAGCTCACGCCTCATCATGTTCTTACAAGCTTACAAGGACATTAATTCTGCTGACTTATACCGAAACTCCTACTGAAACTCTTTTAACCAAGTGGCAATCATTTCTTACGGAATTCATGTTGAAATGTAATGATTTGTTATGCAATTAAAAACAAGAATAAAGTAACCTTTAGCCCATCTTTGAGTACTGTCTCTATAAAGCTCTCCACAATTTGAATGACTGATGCATAACACACATACACACACATAGGTGTGTGTGTGTGTGTGTGTGTGTGTGTGTGTGTGTGTGTGTGTGTGTGTGTGTGTGTGTGTGTGTGTGTGTGTGTGAAATGACATAACCTGAAAGAAAGGGTAAGGCTCGCGTGTCTGGTGAACATGTTCCGAAAGCCGAAGTTGCACGGAAGGGTCCATACAGCAAGAAAAAGAACGCGTACATCAAAGAACAAATATCTTGCAGAGGAACTTTGCGAGCTTCTTTTCAGAACAACGACACTAGCAATAAAAGACCGCTGAATGATGTAAAGAGAACCTACCAGTGTTTCTAACCGGAGGGTGTATTTTCTTTTCCGAATCACGCAAGGAAGGACTCTCGGTTGGACAAGGCAACCTCGTACCCAGGTCTCTCTGGCACAGCCGTGGCGAGTTGTAAAAGTGGAAGAACTGCAAAAGGTCACAGAGAGGTGGGATCGTATTCGCTGACCGGGAAGGGTAGCAGAGCGAGTGTCCGGCGAAAAGAGCCTTGCAAAGCGCTAGAGGTGCCAAGAAGACGCCCCAGCTAGGATAAGTGCGAAGGCTTGCGGAAAGGCAGTGATAGCGTGAGAACAACTTGTTTTTGCAGAGCTTGGGAACAGATGGTTCACCATTTAGTGCCGACTACATGGCGCGAGTCTCCGCAAGCGTTTGTACCAAACCTACTCGTCGGGTTTTGTTGGTGGAGGATTCTTCTCGCTTCCTCCACCAGCATTACAAAAAGCGGTAGTGTTGTCTTCGTAACCAAACTAATGCTATTATATTCGCTTCACAGGGCAGCACAATGTTGTATATCTTCAGTGAGGGCAGTTTTCCTCACGAATATGTTGGCTTGTGTTTCCCTGAAATTCGTAGTCAAACGTTCAGCTTCTGCCGTTAACGACTGGGCAAATCGAGAAGGACCAGCTAACATGTTTGGTCGTACGTACGTCGTAACCTCACAACAGTTTCTACCATTTGCCAGAAAGTGCACGTACATTAGGAACAATAACATCAGGTACGAATCAGGCTGGTTAACGAGTAATTACTAGAATTTTATGACCCACGCCAATATTGGGGATTCGGGAGGCATCACTGTGGAACGTTTCCAACCAAATAATTTTTAACATCTGGCGTGTTGCGCCTAATCTTTAAACGTGTGAAAGTTTGACATCCGCCTGTAAAAGTAAATGAACAGATAGAAGCGAAAGCGGCATGCCATTTACAATATTGTTCTTACGCATGAAAACATTTATTACTTTTCCTGTACGATGATCCTGCGAAGCATTTTGCTTTTATTTAGATTCCTTCTTATTACTCCAGCAAATTTCGCAAATTCCATAATCAAAAACGTTTGAGCACAATGTATAAAGGTCTTTAGACATGAATTTTTCGTATTGTGTAATTGCAAATATGAGAGTGTATACTGTTGTTAGCCTTGCTGCAATGAATAACTGAGGTTTGAGGAATGACCTAAAAGTAAGAATGGCAGTCATTACCACTCTACGATGTCAAACACTTGTACATTTTTTAATACCCACCAAATGTATCAGCCATGAGGCCTCGCAGATACTAACTAGTTCACGAAACAAAAATAGGCCTCAAAGATAGAAAAGACGCCTGAGCAAGGGGTAAATGGGGCTGATGCCTTTTTTTCAAGTCCGGCACCATCTGCACTCCAGCAGAAGCGACGGAGGTACGGTCGGGAAGAGGGCAAAATCTCCGTAAGGGTGCAAGTGGTCACCAGTGGCTGAAAAAAAAAATATAGAGAGGAAGCTACCTGGTATACCTAAGGCGCTGTTGTTTGCAATGTGCCCGTAAAAGCAGTCTCCTGGTCAGAGACTGATCGAAACCGCCATTAGCGCTCTTGCGGAAAGCAATCCTCGCGTGAAGCTTCTTCTGTGTAGACTACATGGGGGTTGACTTAAGGCACATACTGAGGCTGAAAAGCTGCGGACGAGTCTAGGGTACACGTACGAATGGAGGCTATAGTATACAACTATTCTGTTTGCTCAAAGATAATTACGCCAACACTGTACACAGATGAGCGTCAAGCGAGCCAGAGATGAAATTGGAATGAAAAGCAGCGCGAACTAAGCGGATAACTGAGATTCACTTGATACTGGATAGTTGAGTATAACCATGGCAAAAAAGGAAATCATTTAGCGATAAGAGCAATGAACTCGTTTTCAAGATTTGGGGAGTGTTCTTGATTCTCGATCGAGGACAAGATAAGATGGAATGAGATAAGCATAAATATGATACATGGAATTGAAGCACGAAACTAAGGCCCCCCGCCTTGGTAGCTTAACAGCTAAGGCATGGTGCTTCAATGCCCGAGGACGCGGGTTCGATTCCGAACCGCGGCCGCAGTATTTCGATGTGGGCGAAATGTAAAAAAAAGACCAAAAAAAACAAAAAAAGAGAAAAACCTGCGCATTTTAACCTAGGTGCTCATAAAATAACCCAGCTGCTCAAAACTACGTCTTAGCCTTTACCCCCCTAACCCCTGCGGCGTGCCTTCTAATGATAGCGTTGTGTTACGATGTAAACCTCCAAATTTAACTTAAATTAAGCATGGTCTACATTCGATAAGTGTTTTGCTGGTAAGTGATGTTTTTTATTCGCTGGCTCTTCATGCTAGTACTTTGCTTTTTCCCATTGGACTGGCATCCACCGTTAAAAAGAGTTTGAGCGAAAGGAAATCTTTGAGTGATTAAGTGTGAGCCTTGGGCATTTAGTTAAAGCACGGTCCTTCAATCGTATAAGCCTGATCATACGTACTGTAGCGTGAGACGGGTGCGCGGACACATTGTGATCGCGCGTTCATGACAAGCGTTCCTTGTGGCTAACAACCGCAACGCTCTAACGGAAACCTCTAACAGCGAAGTCGTTTAAGCTATCGGTAACTTGTGCTCCGTCGTGCAAAACTTCTCAGGTGGGTATAAGCCACAGAAATTGGGAAAGCCCCACTACCATGTGCAGCAGGTGCGAGTGTCAAACGAAAACGAACATGTGAAAAAGAAAGAGAGAGAAATAGATAGAAAATAGAGAAAAGGAAGGAGAGAAGGAGATAGAGAGAGATAGAAAGCCTTAGAAAGAAACAGGAAGAGAAGAATAGAGAGAACTAAAGTGAATAAAGATATAAAAAGATAAAAAGACGGAAAAACATAAAGAGAGAGAGAAAGAATGAGAAACAGAGAGAGGGAAAGAGATATAAAGAAAGCGGAAGCGATAGAGAGAGAGAGAAAGAAAGGGAAGAAAGAGAAAGAAATATAGAAATAGTGAGAAATAGAAAAAATAGATACAGTGAGAAAGAAAGAAATAGAGAGAAGCAGATACAAAAAAGAGATAGGAGAAACATAGGGGAAGAGAAGAAGAAAGAAATACAAAAATAAAGAGAAACAAACGAGGGCTCCGCTCTTCCTTCAGGCTCCATGTTGCCGCTCATCCTTCCTCCATGTTGTCTAAACACAAACTGATAAGGCCGAGACCTTCTTGGAACTAGAATATAGAGGATTCACTGCGTTTCTTCTTTCCTCCCTTTTTTGTAATTTTGTGCGACTCCTTGTTTCATTTCGTGCTTTTTTTTCGTACTTTCATTATGTGTGCTGATAGTTGCACCAGCGATATGGTGGGGCTGTTTCAGGCCGAGACAACCAAGCAATTAAGAAAAAAAGACGCTTCTGGGTTCTTACGGCGAACGATAGCGCCGTCATTGGCCATTCTGTTACGCACGGCTGCGCTGAAAGTTGTAAAGTTTGTTCTACATGTGCAGTTTACCACCTGCTTGCTGAGTAATGCGACGTTGTAGATTTGTATATTAAAGAAGAAAAAAAGAGAACTGCCAGCTGTGTGCTCCGATAACATGCTCCTTATACAATGACAAGGCATTGAAAAAAGAAAGAAAAGAAAAAAGAAACTTCAGAGGTGACCTAGAAACACATTTTTCGTGGAATTTTGTAGCTACGTGCCATTTCGTTCTTGCGATAGCGCGAGAGTCACGTAAATAGGAACAAGGCCGTTATTTCCTGTGTAACGTGGTTGTTTCGTTGATAAATATGCGAAAAAAAGAAAGCGGCACGAATTACTGTATATGCACTTTTGAGAGAGAGAGAGATAAAGGTTGAGTGAAAGGCAGGGAGGTTAACCAGAAGTTTTTCGGTTTGCTACCCTGCGCTGGGGAAGGGGTAAGGGGGGATAGAAAGGTAAGGAAGGAAAAAAGAGTAACAAAAAAGAAAAGCGCACACACACTCAAGCACGGGAGCATCATAGTCGTTTAGCGAGGTCGGTTGAGCGGAGAAACTTCAGCAGCGCCTTCGTCGCTTTCTGGTTGGAAGCTAGAACGTTCCGGCACTCCAAAATTGATTGTTCAGAAAGCGGCTGGTCGTCGAGGTGCGCTAGCGTTGCTGAGAGCTGTTGTCTTTGGGAGCGATAGTGAGGACAATGACACAGGACGTGCACAATGGTTTCCTCGCTGCCACAGTGAGCACAGGCAGCACTGTCTGCCATTCCGATTCGGTAAGCAAAGCTGTTCGTGAAAGACACTCCAAGCCACAGGCGGCAGAGGACTGTTGTTTCGGATCGGGAGAGTCCGGACGGAATTTGAATTTGAAGTGACGGATCCAGGCGGTGAAGGCGGGTATGCAGAAAACCGGACGTATTCCACATTGAATGCGTTAGATCACGTGCGAGCGAGCGAATCTTTGCTGCTGCATCGGTTCGTGATAATGGAATGGCTTCCTGCACGCCACCTTCATGAGCATTCTTTGCAGAATTATCGGCATGTTCGTTGCCGTCGATGCCACAGTGGCCTGGAAGCCACTGAAAAGTTATGTCATGCTCGTTGTCTCTTAATTGCTGATAGATTTGTCGTATTTCCAATACTAGTTGGTCTTGTGCACCACGACGTAAAGCTGACGACAGACACTGCAGGGCTGACTTCGAGTCTGTAAATATGCCCCATTTCAGTGGCGACTGTCCTTGAATCCTTCGAAGTGCACTGCGGAGTGCCGCAAGCTCCACAGCAGTTGACGTAGTCCTATGAGACGCTCTAAAATGATACGTTTCGGCTTTTGCAGGGAAGATAACAGCTCCTGCAGATCCCCTAACATTTGTAGAGCCATCCGTGGAAAGTTTAACGTGGTCTGCGTATTCTTCGTGTAGCATCAGCAGAGACAGCTGCTTTAAAGCTGGCGACGAGAGATCCGCCTTCTTCCGAATCCCTGGCACTGTCAAACGAAGTTTAGGCTGTTCCAGGCACCAAGGGGGTGTCATGATTCTTTCAGGAGGTGTGTAGCCTGTTGGAAGTCACTCTCGGAAAGTCGAAATCCTCTTGCAAAAGGAGACACCGGGCCGGTCTTCTGGAAGTGAGGCTAGGTGATGGGCAGGGGCGCGAGCAAGGTGTCTGATGTGTGCCCTAAGCACCTCCAAGGTTATGTGAATGCTAGCAGGGTGATCCTTTGCGATGGCAATGGTCTCCGCTGTTGATGCGCAGCGTGGCAGTCCGAGACAAACTCTGAGTGCCTGACCATGAGCATTTTCGATTGTACGTATGTTGCTTTTGAGGGAAACACAGCCAGTAGGTGCGATTGTTAAGTGTGTCTGCATCAAAACTCATGCGTGCAGAACGATCACCATTCTTACGTATTGCAGAAATGAACGTAGTGAACATTGTTGCTTTTAATATATCCACACATTTAGATATTGTCCGGAGTGTCTGCGTCTCCGTCAAGGTAGTAACAAAGAGACCTTATTTTATAAAAAAAAGATCAACTTCACAAGCCTCCGGATCCAGAGCGCCCTGTGAGAAACCATTACCGACAAGTTTCGTTCATTTACAAACCCGTTGGAAACGTCTTTTTTTTCCTTGTTGGATATACTTAGATTGCAAACATGAATATATTGTTGCTTTGTTGAACCAAATGTGTTAGTCTGTCTAATGAACTCACTCACTCACTCACTCACTCACTCACTCACTCACTCACTCACTCACTCACTCACTCACTCACTCACTCACTCACTCACTCACTCACTCACTCACTCACTCACTCACTCACTCACTCACTCACTCACTCAATCAATCAATCAATCAATCAATCAATCAATCAATCAATCAATCAATCAATCAATCAATCAATCAATCAATCAATCAATCAATCAATCAATTAATTAATTAATCAGTGAGAGACGCTTCACCTACATGAACGTTCAGGCGCAACGCGTCGTTACAGCGGCCATGCAATACAAATGAAGCCTTAGCTGTCAGAGCCCTGACAGCCATTAATGGGCGCGCTGCACACTGAAGCACCCTTGTCTGAAGCGCGATTAACGTGTCCTCCCTTGGGTCTCCTGCGACCGCAGATGCGGCCCATCGATACACCAATGTGCGCCAAATAATTTGGCGCGCCGGGCCAGCCGGCAATGTCTTGTGGCAACGGCCCGTATCGCCAGCCTTCCTGTCCGTGTTGCCGACCGAATGGAACGAGACAGCTAACGTTAGGAGATAAAATAAGGAAACTCGACGTAAAAGTCAAAGAAAGTAAACAAGAATAAATAAATAAATAAATAAATAAATAAATAAATAAATAAATAAATAAATAAATAAATAAATAAATAAATAAATAAATGGAGCTCGCATATATTGCTAATATTTAAGTGGTTATTTCTCACTAAGTACGTTAGACCAAACTGGCAAATTTAGAACCTAGACCTTCTATCTATACTATAGAGTGACATTCTTTATACAGCACAATCGATAACTCGAAGCTGCCCCCCCCCCCCACCCCCACCACACACACATATTAATTACACCATTGCCTTAAATCACGTGAAAATAGTCACGTAGGTGAGGCGCTTTTTAAGACGATAGTCTATGCTCGTTTTGTTCGGGCCGTTAGCTTGCTAAAATAAATAAACGCCAGGCCTGCGCTGAAACCGCAGCACAGTCACAGCGAAAGCTGGAAGAGCGGCGTTTCTAGAGCCCGTTAAGCTCTCTTGGGGCTACAATACAAGTACACTGGAAAGGTACCCATTACGCCATAAATCACAATTTTTGTGAAGTTAGGAAGCACCTACTAAGCCATTATTCGTCATTCTGCGGAGAAGCGAGGCACCAGCTACACGTCTGTAAGGCATTATGTGCACTTTGTTGACGCGACGACTGATGACGATGAAGAATTATGGCTCAGCACTTTGTAATGGGTTGGAACCTTTAAACGGCCCACCAGTTATGTTTTTTGCATTAGGTGACGCCCGATCGCTACTTCCCTCTTCCGTCATGCTGTATAACATACCTTGACGTGGGAGAGAGACGGGGGGGGGGGGGGGGGGGGAGGCGAAGAAGTTTACTAAGACCCCGAGGAAATGGATCATGCGTTTATGGGCTTCCTTGGCAACCAATACAAGTGCACTTGCGAGGAACCCACTACGCTATAAATCATTGTAATTTTACTGAGACCCCGAGGAAGTGGATCATGCGCTTATGGGCTTCCTTGGCAACCAATACAAGTGCACTTGCGAGGAACCCACTACGCTATAAATCATTGTAGTTTTTGAGAAGTAGGGCAGCAGGCACTGTGCCATTTTTCGTCATTCTACGGAGAGCGTTGGTACCTGCTAAACCCATGTGAGGCATTTTGCGCACTTTGTTGATGCTGTGCCTGATGACGATGAAGAATTATGGCAGAGTCCTTTGTAATGGGTTGGAAGCATTCAACAACCTACTCGTTGCGCAATTCGCATTGTGTGACGCCTGGTTACAGAATTCGCTTTGTGCGACGCTTGGTGGTTATTTTACTCTTCTACCACGCTATATTGCATATGCTAATGTGGTTCCTTCCCGACATGAAGCCTGTATAGGACCTCTTTGCAAAGCAGTTTCAAGCACCGGCATGGCTCAGAGGCACCTACGAAAAGTAGCCACGAAAAGTAGCCAAGGGTGGCTACTTTTCGCCAAATTGGCGAATTTGAGAGGCCCATGGCGACCTAAAATTATGAATGGCGACATGGCGAATTTTTGGCGATTTTCGGCTTTGGTCTCCACTGAGTTATGCATCCTGAGCCCAGTGTCTTCCCAACGAATGAGCGGCAATATTCTCTGTATTTTTCTTGGTTTTAGACCCCTGAGTAGAATGTGCGCATTAAGCGTCATTCGGTATGTCCGTCCCGTAACTCGTGTGCATCTCGAGGTACTGGAACGTCCCCAAGCGACATTCCAGCAAAATTTATGTCAGCGGACTGCCTTGCAAACCGCGAGGGGGCAGTGTATGAATATAAGTTTATGGCTATAGGTGCTTTAAGCTTCTCTAATGTTCCGCTTCTGAAGGAGCTAGACGACGGGCTGGCCGCGTGCTCCGACCATTTGTTCCGCCAAAGCTCCAACTGTTCTGAATAGCTTGACGACTTATTCACTGTTGCAGTATCCCCAACTCAGCTCATAAAGACAGCTTTGGAATAGCGAAGAGAGGCTGATACGCGGCTATTTGTGCAATAAACAAATATTTATTGAGGCATTTTCCACTGCTCTCGGTGAGCGTGTGCAATGAAAACAATTGGTATATAACATTTTACATTGTCTATCTGTTCATTAATAACGCATCGGATTGACACGTGTAGATATTATAATGACTATATGAAAAGGTCGGTGGCGTCCGGTATCATATTAGTTCACACTGAAAAGGTGCAAGACTCACTAATGATCGGTTCCTGTAAGAATTCTCTCGAATTACCTTCAATAAACCTTTTAATCATTTTAATTCACATGAGGGTACGTAAAGCTGTCTACAAACAACGCTTTCACGGTTTTCGCTTAAGGTTTAGCACACTTTTACCCTTGAAACGAGCGGACAGGGATGGGATATCATGAGCGTTTCATTCATTCACCCTTGCGCCACCACGCACATCTTGCGGCTAGTCGGGAAAGCAGCCCCATGAACTGCCATGGTGAAGCGGGCGATACGAGTGGCATTGAGAAACGTCAATATTATTTAAGGGTCTTGGATAGTACTGTATTCTACGGTGCTATATGTGAGTGGAAATATTTATTACTAGTTGTGCCGCATATATCTAGAATGGCGACTTTTTTGGCGAAATCTGTAAAAAAAATGGCGACTTTTTGCTTGTCGTTTGGAGACATTTACTCTAAAGTCAGTGGCAACCCTGCTCAGAGGTTGAATGCTGGGCTCCCACGCAGAGGGCCCAGGTTCGAACCTCGTTCCATCCTGGAATTTTTTTCTTATTTCGTTTTTTTTTCTTATTTCGAGCGATACTGGTTACGGACACCGGCGGCGGACAACTACGGCGCCAAAAACGGCCGGTGAAATGATCTCATAACAGCTTTCGCTGTAAAACACGAAACTAGAAACAACGTTGCAAAGCAAGCTTAAGCGTTCCTCTTTCTTGAGAGAAACAATGCACATAAATAACTAAATGGCGCTCACGTCACAGCTGCTTGTATATTTGTACGGAAGCGTCCGTTATACGGCCACATTCGCTGGGAGCAGCGATGCGTATGCGAGTAAGCTCGAAATTCGCGCTTTTACGACTCGAACTTGACACCGGTTCACGAGTGAATTGAAGCATCTTGCGCCAACGCTTCTTCCCTAACACAGTGTGCGAGTTATATCGACAGACGGGCAACAAAACAGACCCGGGAGGAACAATTTTACGAGCGCATTCACCATACGCGAACTGCGAGGGCGCAGTCTCTCCGGCTCCGTTATTTTCTAACGCGCCGACATTTGGAATCAGAGTGGGGAAGCGAGCAAGTTGTTTGCTAGATCTCGCATTCATGTTTGCAGTGTAGTTTCGAAAAAAAATACATCTACACCCAGAAAGAGTAGACTGGACGAGCGCATGTTCAGTCTGCCTTTCTTTTGTGTTAGTAATTTTTTTTCTCAAGAACTTCGCTGCAAACGTGAATGCGAGACATTTGGAGATCAACTCAGCGCTGGTTTATATCTCTGCAGTGGAGGGATGCGAATGCTGCGAGACAATTCGTTTAACCAGGAAATAAATATAAAAGTCACAGTTTCGCCGCAAGGGCGACGCAATGATTGCCACAGCGACAAATTGAAATGTCATACGAAGAAAGGCTAGTACCTCACTCTTTTAGCAAACACGGTCACTGAGCAAGCGAAGTGACCTTCATGCGGTCTATGTATTCAATGCAAACTTTGCCATTCAAGCAGAACACGTACGAAGCTAGGAGCCATCTGTTGAACGGACTGCGCCCTGTGGGTCAAAGTACGGAGCCGAAGTCGCGCAGCTCCACTCCGGCGGAAGACGGAGGGGGTCTGTGCACTTTGGCCCTTTGCGCAATCTCGCGGCTGATAGTGAACAAGCCTCTGCCCCAGTGAAGCACCTCAGAGGCCTGCGCACCACCAACGGTAAATGGTGTTCGTAAATAGCTCGCCGTTAGTATTCTGGGTGATGCCAGAGTGCAGTCGTTGAGTGCAGATATTTCTCTCGACGGCTGTGCTTATGCTACCTCGCATAGCATCGTGGCGAGCTACTGATTTATTGTTGGGATATTGAAGAACTGGCGTTATGGCATCTGCTGCCCCACTGCTGAGGAATAACAGGAAATGTGACGAATGCATTTTTGGGGAAAATGTTGTATATTTAATAGTGCCGGTAGCAAGTAGCATTCTCGAAGGTCGCATATGTGAAGCCATCTACTGCTCAGGCGCTTTAAAACAGCAAACATTGTGATGTTGACAGTACTGTAAGCTGTATTTTGCTGCTTATAAAATTGCAAGACATTTAAGTGGAAAATGCTAGAAGTCGGAATAAAGGACTTTTCAATTTGACCGGGAAAGAAACGCTACAACCTTTCGTGTTTAACAAGGGTCCAGCACAACACGTCTTTGAAATCTTGGTTAACAACTAAATAACAAGACGTCGGGATACTACATTTAAAAACAAATATTACAATCTGTGTATTAGACGCTATGCACTGTGAGAGGTCTGACAGGGGTTATTTTGGCCATCCGAGACTCCTTAGCGGCACCTAATTTCAAAATGCAGGAGCTTATAGACCGAAGGCGAACAACGTTCATCCGTGGTTACGCAGTTCGAAGCTAAACTGCTGCCGAGCTTTGCCGCTAGGCCGAGCGAGGGCGCAAATATCCCAGCATCGGAAAGTTTCTGAGCGGTTTCTGGGGGCTTAGGGACTATACACGCGCTATCCGCAAACCCGCTCCGCACGTGGCGGGACACCTGCCGCCCGCAAAGGGAGGAGGAAAAACCGGAAAGACGCCAATCGTCGCACACGGGGTACCGGTTTTTCCTCCTCCGTTTGCGGGCGGCAGGTGACCCGCCACGTACGGAGCGGGTGTGCGGATAGCAAGCCTCCAGGTTTATGTAAGTACCTGTAAGATACAGCCGTTATATACCTTCCTTTTGAGGGATAATGGTAAACTACCATTCATGATTTGAGAATGCCTGCCAAATGCGCTCCACCAAATTCTTATTCATCTAGTTACTTCAGTCTCGTGGTTCGGGTCCGCGCTCACAACCTGTCCTCAGTAGACGTATTCTTTTACCACTTCCAGTGCCTCGCTACCTATCGCAAAACGCTGTTCTCTTACGAGACCGTCGAACATTAGTTTAGTCTTCTGCATATTATTTTCAGACCTACCGCTCTGCTTTCCTTGTCCAATTCAGTAGTCATGATTTGCACTTGGTCGCATGAGTTACTCATTAAGGCAATGTCATCAGTGAATTGTAGGTTACTAAGGTATTCTCCATTAACTCTTACCTCTAACTGTTCCCAATCTTGGGCCCGGAAACGTCATGTAAGCGCCCGGTGAATAGCATTGGGGAGATGGTGTCTCCCAGCACAACAGCCTTCTTCATAGAACTTTTGTCGCTCTCTTTATGGAGGACTATGGTGGCTGTGGAGCCGCTTCCAGTGATTTCATATATGATTCGCCGACCCCCTGATTTCGTAGTGTCTGCATGACTGCTGAGATTTCGACCGAATCAAACGCTTTTTCGTAATCTATGAAAGATGTGATGGGGGCTGTTTATATTCCGCGTACTTTTCTACGACCTGATTTATAGTGTTAATATGGTCTATTGCGGAGTTGCCTGCATGAAATCCTGCTTCAATAGTAGTACTGACTTACTGACTCACTAGTAATAACTATCAAAGCTACAATGATAACGCATCGATCGTTATCGTTGTTTGCACAAGCGTTCGGAGTAGCTGCACACCCGCTTGCCGAATACGGTTAGTGTCGCGATCAAAATTCGACCGATACATCAAAATGCTGCTTATAATGCGGGCCCGTGATTCAGAATCATATTCGACAAAACCAGAAATCTTGATGACTATCGAACCGTTTCACAAAATAGCGGCGTTTCCTTGAAACCTTTTTACGGTAAAATCGATCAATTGCATCGTGTGGGCTGCTTTCAACAGGTGTTTTTCAAAGCAATTTATAAGAAAATAGTTTTTTTTATTTGCTTTACTAAGAAGTTAAATTTACAGGAAAATTATCGCTTATTTATTCTAGGCCATACGTTAGCCTTTATTTTACGCGAGTGGTGGACTAGTTAACTGATTAAAACACGGAGCAATACCATGTGTGTGCCGGGGTGAAATGCGTGGAGTGGTGAAGTGGTCTCACGCGATCGATCTCTCCGCCTTCTGAATTAGCGAAAGAATAGGATCGATGCGAAGCCTGTCAGTAGAAGATATAGACGGCTGCCGCCAAAAACAAAACGGCGTATTGTCATTGCAGGGCGATGAATCTGACGCTTATGTTTCTTCCCGAATGGTCGTTTGTATCTAACTTGAGGCCGCCTTAAAGATCAATGAGAAAATAATGGTTGGACAGGTGACCTTTGAACGGCGGCACTTGGGTTCTCCCCTTATAAGAGCTCTTGTTGAAGCTCCCAGAACGCTCGATATTGAATAGAAGGTTATCAACGAGCTCCGCGTATGCTCTTGATAGGATGAGCAAAAAAGTTATGAAGTTGATTTTGATAGAAGAGAAGGAAGTACGTAACCTATTGTAACTTTTTTCGTTTTACTTTGTTTTGTTCAAGAAGCTAACATGAAATGAAAGTTAGTTTGTCATGCTCACGTGTTTTGCTTTGAGTGGATAGAAACTTTTAGTTAACGCAAGAAGATAAATTTTAAGGGCTCGTTTTTTTTTGTTAGACACAATATTTTGTCAGTTAGTTCTCATTAACCTTTTAGTTAGTTATCTTTACGAGAAGGGTGCAGCGATATCGGATAATTTGTGGACGCGCTTGATGCGAATAAATCTTCGTTGAACCTACCAAGAAAATCTGCTTGACATTGCGTCGATTACGGCGGTGGCTAATCACGGATAGCAGTTAAGTCTTGTGGATACTGGTACCACTGGGGTAGCCAGGGAGGCGGAGGTGGGGGGTTTCGACTTCTCCCCCCACCCTCCCCGAATTTTAACACGAAATTGTTTTATGCCGGGGTCCACCAAGTACATCCGTCACGGATATGACGTTGATAAAATGGACGCCAACGGGTGAGAAAGAAAAAAAACCAAGAAAAAGATACCCCGCTGGGAATCGAACCCACGACGTTGCGGCCGCGACGGCAAGCGCCCGACGCTCTACCGACTAAGCCAACTCGGGAGATGCGAAGCACGGCGCGAACGCGCCTTATATCTTTCACACCTTCTCTTTCGCGGCGGGCGGAGCGGGGCGGTGCCGCCGTCTGTGAGAGGTGAAAAGAAGTAATGCTTCACGATCGACACTTACTAGCGCTTACTCCGAGATTGCAAGTGATATCGGAGGTCATGGTTAAAGCGTCTCAATACCAGAGAGGTAGACTGGCCGCGCTGGCGTCGCCGAGGCACCCTTGACGCACTTACGTTCTTTGCCTTTGGATTCGTGTTAGCGTGCGTCGGCTCATCGGAGTAGTGCAGCTTCCACGTGCACGAACGGGATTTCTCTGCCGCCGACTGCTTCAATTGCGAGAGCACCGACTAACAAAACTGCTGCAATATGCGTTGCAGAAAGGACGCGATTTCGACGGGCGAATGTCGTGCCTTGGTGGAGCGAGAGCAGCGCCTGCGAGACAGAGGCCAGCGGGACGCACGCGTTTGCGGCTCAGGCTACGAACCTCTACCTCCCGCGTTGCTGAAGCGCAGTGTGTGTTAGTGTATGCATGAGCACAGGCGTCGGCTACCCATTACTAGAAAGCGCACACCGTGCCGTTTCTCTCCTTAATTGACGACGCTTTGAAGAAGTGCATACCGGGTACCAATGTTGATTATGAGCTTGTTGATATCATCCTTACGCGGGATTCACGATTCGCTGTGTCCAAATATATGTTCGCACCGTCAGCTACCACAGTGGTTTAATCATGATCATGGGCGTTAGTCGTCGCGATAGAGACATGCTGTCAACATGGGTGCATCTACGTCAAACGGTTCTATAGCTGCCAAACACGAATAGACATTGTACAAGCTCTCATATATCATAAGCACTACTTCTGTGAAGACACGTTTCACTTTCGTGTTATACCGATTCCTATGACGGAGGGATCAGCCATGTTTTTTTCAATTTTGCATGTGTATATATGCACCAACACATACAAACGAACGCACGAACATTCATAAAGTATGACTGAACCCCCCCTTGCCTCCCCCCGAGATTAATAGATTTCTGGCTACGCCCCTGACTGGTACTAACATTGTTTAGGGGACACACGTCCCATAACCTTGGCGCGGACAGATAAATTCCGCTTGCAGTGTTTCTACAATTGCTATCGCAATAATATAGAGAAAAGCGTAGAACTTAGATGCAAAAGGAGGAGAGAAGCCAGCCAAAAGATAAACATACAGTTCGCTACCTTTCTTTGAAAGACGGGACGGTTACGAGAATAAACAGTCTGCGACAGACAACAGAGAGCAGCACTCAGCGAATAATGTGAAAAACATTAGCGGCTCGGCTGAGGCTAGTATATATGTAACGAACCATGCCACTTTCCATGCAGAAATCCCCGTTGTATTCCACTCTACCACCAATCCGCCTGCAGCCTAGACATTGCTTTGAGGCATGATGGAAGAGAACATTAACACGGCCCTTTGCAACAATACCACGCGATTCCATTTCAAGAGGAGATGCGTGCTCCTCCCATGTATTACCATTCCTCATGGACATTTCTTCCGTTCTTTGTCAGGCATCATTTTTTTTTTCACATTTAGTGGCGTTTATGATCTAAGGTCTAGCTTTTCCGCATGCGGGAATGAAGTGGATGAAAAAGGCTCTTCCACCCTTTGGGTGAGAGTAGCTAAAAAAGAGAAATGCATTTTCACGCGTCACACAATAGAAGGCGTTTAGAACGTAGAGATGGGCCGTGCTGAAATTCCTCGGAAGTCTTCTGCTCAGTTCGCAAAGGCGGAGTTATTTGTCCACGTTTCAGCGTCACCTATACGCTGTTTTTGCTACGCTTGTGTTCAGTTTGCCGCGAATTCACGAAGCCTCCGTTCTTGCTGCGTTGAGTTCTATAATATCTTTCTTCCCGCTTTCCACTTACTGTCCTCGCGGCGCTTCTGTGTAAAGCCTTATATGCACGGCAAAGCGGTAACGGTTCAATGCAAGACCCCGCCATCTCCGCTTGGTCATGAGGGTTTCATTTCCACGTGCTTATTGCGACAATTTGTCAAGCCTTGCAGTCTAAACTGCTTCGAAATTTGTTTGGCTTCAAGCAAGCACAGAGAGGAAAGCGTTTGGGAACGTTGTTCACCCGTTATTTTTTAGAGAAAAAAAAATGTAAAAACGAAAACACTCTACACAAAACGTTTCTTGGGTGCAAGAGTTCGCACGGGTCTAACGTATTTCAAATCGGAACTTGTCATCTTTGTTGAAGTGCTGACCTTTTGAAAATATCCCACCCCGTAATAATGTTAAGAAAATATCTCCGCTAGAAGAGTCTACGCACGCTTTGGAAGCTGAAGCTACCGTTATTGCGCATATGCGCCTAATGGTGCCTATCAGCTGAAATAATCAGCTGAAGAGCATTCTGATAGAAGAATGCCATTCTCTGGAACGTGTTACTTATAATGCATTATCACATGGTACGAAATCTGACAATTTGGTTTCAGCAGTATTATCTTATATTTATACGCCGGAAAAAGGGTCACCTCAGCTTATTCATTCCGCTTTCTTTTCTTTTTTTTTTCGAGTTAGGAGAAATACGTTTTGTTTCTGCTTTGCGAGAGATTATTCGGCAGCTTTTTTTTATAGTTGATGATTAATTAAGCCGAAGTTTTCTCACAGCATTTGAAAGTGCACGCCCTAGGACTACGATGATCTCATTGCGATTGACGATGTCAGAGGGCGAAGTGTTTACGATTGCCATTTGCAGCTGTAGCTTTAGTCTACAGCAGGACCCTGCTGTTGGCCTAGTTGGTGCGTGTTCTTTATCTATAAAAAAGTTTTCGCCAAAAACACAGTCACGGAGAGAGCACTGAGATTGGACGGGCGCACTTAATCTAATTTATGCAAACATTCACCATACGCTTAAGCAGAGTATGTCGTTTGCCCGAGTTTGAATTTGAAGGAAACGCGATTCAATTTCGGCGTTCACATTCACACGGCGAGCTTCATCACTTGAACTTCAAGAAGAACCTTTGTTCAATTCCGTCGAGAATGAGCAAACAACAAACTTCTTAAAGGCGTACCGCATACAAGAAGAAGTGCATGGTCGTAGATAAATGTGTTTGTAAAGCGTATTAAGTTATTTAATTAAATAGTCGCTCGTAATTTTCGTCAATAAAGTGCAAACTCTAAAAATTTAGTCATTTTAAATGATGCATGCCTTTACGCATGCAACTGTGTTAAACGCAGCAGAACACCAATATATTGGTATGAACAATAACGAGTATTATTTGTCTCCCATCGGTGCAGGTTGATAGAAGCGGTGTGACCGAGAAGCGAAAGGTGCTTGACACGGGTTCGGGTTTTTTTTACAGCAGAACTATCAGAACGTCGCTAGATTTCTCATGCCGTCGTGCGCAGCTTCGCTTATCGGGTATGTGCCACAGCAATTTGGCAAGCCCTACTACTCACCTCCGGCCCACTAAAATATGAAGAAGCTGTTTAGCCAAGCGCAAGCTCCTTGTCCTATACAATGCACCAAATGGTGGCGTTATGGACACAGTGCTAATGTTTGTCTCGAACGAATAAACCAATAACGGAGGATGAAGTTGAAACGGCACCGGAGATTGAAGACCTGAACGACCCTATGCAGCTTTCCAATGCTTTAAACGACGGGAGCTGAGTGATGATGCAGCCAGAGGGCTGCGTTTGTGCGAATACCAAAATATAATGGCTTTACTTGACCAACCAGGATGAAGATTGGACTTTCTACCAGGCAAAGGATAATGTGAACAAGTCTTTGGCTGTTGAGTTTGCTAGGATAAAAGAACACCCCCTTGACACGATTACCAATAAATATCACGAAGCGTTTGACAAGGTGTCCGAATATGAATTTTCATTAAATGTCCGAGCGCTTGGCAAGCATTATGCAGACTTGGAACACGATCACGTCTCCATGTGTCATGTGTCTAACCGAGACATGGTGTGTCTCTGGTGTAATTTGTTTGTTGGTGTAGCCTACTTTGTTTGGTACTTTGTTGGTGTACTATGTTGTGTTTGACACGGTGTACTTTGGTTCCCCCAGCTCCGCTAGTCTTTGGCGTGTGCGATAGCAGAGCTACACATAATTTTTTTTTTTTTTCAGTGTTGAATTGTTATTTGGTTATTGCGTCGGACGTTTGACCGGAAGTAACCAATGTGCGTGGCATAAACCATAAGGGCATAAATGCGGCTTCGCAAACTAATAGAGAAAGTGAAAGATAAGCACGATCATTACTGTCGACTGATATTTATTTTTCTTCGTTGGTCTTGTCATGAACGGAGATAAATACACCTTCGTTGAGCAAATGGGCCCTACGAAAGCTCCCTGCAGCTGCAATACTTTGCAACAGTATTGCTCTTCTCCGTTCTTTCTGTCATTCGAGTACCGGTTTCGATTTAACGTTACAATTTTTCATAGTTATCTCAACTCCCGTCTCATTGTCACCATAGATTCAAGCACATTTTTAAGCTGGCGTCAAGGATAACTGAATAGTAGCACGTAGAGAGGTGGTCAAAAGTGTCCAGGCCACGCTGCCATAGGATTCCATGAGATAGCGACCAGAGAACTTCTGACCGTCCCTGTACCAACTGGCACGCAAGAGCGGGTATGGACCAGATTTTTAGAATGGAGTGCATGCGATATAACGACTATGATGCTCCCGTGCTTGAGTGTGTGTGCGTTTTTTTTTCTTTATTTTTTGTTACTCTTTTTTTCCTTCCTGACCTTTCTATCCCCCCTTACCCTTTCCCCAATGCAGGGTAGCAAACCGAAACACTTCTGGTTAACCTCCCTGCCTTTCACTTGACCTTTCTCTCTCTCTCTCTCTTTGGTTAACTGAAAAGAAAGGACACCGGTTTGTCATTACTAAGAATGCCACTGACATTAATGTAGATGTAATTATACTCGGCAAGTAGAATGACTGATAGTACATGGACCTTCTGTCAATGGAGTTCGCTGTGGTTTGAAAAAAAGACATGTACATTTGACAGAGTCATTAGTGTCACAATACGTGTATAGAGGTCATACGACCCACACGAAGATCGTCAATATACTTTCTTTTCGTACTGTGTTGTGTCTTTACACAACCTATAGCTTTTGCTGAACTGCAAGTAAAGTGTGAAGTGAAATGCAGGTCTATTTGCCCCGTGTATCCACAAGAGATTCAGAAAACTGGAAGCACTAGCCAGTAGACATGACATGGTTTCAGGTAGTGCCATAGAATCGCGTAGAGACTGGTAGAATGTAAAATAAGCGCAATGCTATAAACACTCGTTCAACCTTCTTTGAAAGTTGTCTAATTGATGTGTAGGCGTCGAGGTTTAACGTAAGAAGCTCTATGGTTGCGACTTTTCCTGCAACGTTGTTGTTCGGCATCCGCGCGGCGTCTTCCTTCTTATTTCTAGTATTCGTCGTCACCTGGAACCGGCCAGCGCAAGGAGCGTTGCGCGCTAACCGAAATGCGTGTTCAGAATTACGTTTTCGTAAAGTCAGAATTTTCCTGATTTATAGGATGTTCCACGTGAACTTTACTTGTCGTAAAGGGCGCTTTTATTTCACCATCAAGAAATATTTCAACAAATAACTTTTGCATTTGTTGCTCTCGCGTTTCGCCTCCATCCAAATGCCACTACCATGGCCGGTGTCGAACCCGCGTCTTTCGGGCCAGCAGCCTGGCAACGTAACTAATAGACCACCGCGGCGGCCGCGCAAACAAACATAAAATGGAGTAGCAAGGTAGCATGTTAGAGTGTGAGGAAACGTGCAGAGTAGTGTTAAATCAAAACATTGAATCAACATACCCATAGCTACCAGCTTAGAGACCTCGCACTAGAGTGTAAAGGTATTTTGCCGAGATATATCATCAAGTTCCATATGTATTCGTGGTTGAAGTCTCTCGGAGGTCTTTGGGCAGTCATATCATTCTTGACAAAACATTGTGGAAGTACTATATGGCTGAGCGAAAGCAGTCATGGAGGCTAGCGTTATACCCCAGGCTTTGAACGTAAGAGTACCGCCGAGAGGGCGCCACACTTGCGCAAATATTGCTGTCATACTGGGAAGTAATAGGTTGTCTATTGACTATTGTGCTCGACTGCTGACTCGAAGGTCGTGGGATCGAATCCCGGCCACGGCGGCCGCGTTTTCGATGGAGGCGAAAATGCTAGATACCTGTGTACTTATATTTAGGTGCACGTGAAAAAACCCCAGGTGGTCGAAATTTCCGGAGCCCTCCACTACGGCGTCCCTCATAATACTATCGATGTTTTGGGACGTTAAACCCCAACAATTATTAATTAGATTGCGCAAATAGGGATGTTCACAATAGAGGGTACGTTACACGTATCCTCTCTTGTGAACGTGTCTGTTTATTTGCGCGCCCTATTACTTCGAACCCGCTAGGGCAACTAAGAGTTGCACCAGACTGGCTGCCGCGGTTGCTTGAGCTCTTACCAGCGATGAGCGTTTCTACACAAAGTGATCAAGCTGAATTTTGTTTCAAGTTGAAGCGCCAAGTTGTTAACGCATATTTATTGAAATTGTATAGCAATTTACCGATTATGAACGGGGCATTTTGCGTCACGAGAGCCGGCACCGAGTTTTCACAGTGACGCTGGTCGTCTTATACAGTTTTGTCAATTACCAAGACTGGGCCTATATATTGAAATTATTCCACTTGCTTATTTTCATTCCTCTCCCATAATCCGTCGTTTACAGCTGGTCAATCCCTACGATAACCCTGTGGTAACGTCGGTGGAGTGGAACACAGATCTCTATCGAATAACAAACAGTGAATAAAGTTGGGCATTGTTGCAGTTGTCGCTGCCACAGGAAAATGCCGCTGTGGGAGCAGTTGTTATTCTGCGTTTTAGACTAAGAAAATGCTATTAAAAGTACGGATAACTACGTATGTCACTGTACCACATCGTCAGCAGCCATGCACCTGAAATCACCTTATTTTGCCCGAATCACATCTTTCGCCTCAAGAAATAAAGAGCGCTTGAATAGAATCTCGATACTACAGCAGACGTTTTACTGTAAGCAAGGGCATGGTTGTCTTCAATACTCAAAGCAATGAAAAAGATTGATCTTTTTTTTTATCGGAGTTTTCGATGGAATCGCAAGCGATTGACTGAATAGCACAAGCTGCATACTTAGGGCAGGAATACGCTATCTCACGCACATGCCGAGACGTGACACGAATTTTGCTATACGCGGCGTCTATTGCACTGCGCGTGCGTTGAAGACGCGAGTAGATGAAAGGAAGCTATAAGGACCAACTATAATACCACTTACGACATCAAAGATACGAGGGTCAATTCAATTTTGGCGAAGCGCGGAACCTGCGCACCGAAAATAAGCTTCTGCGGCTTCGACAACTAACTTAGTTATCACAAAAGCGCACTGTAAATACCCAAATAATGAAAAGAAGGAATTAAAAAGGAAGCGGGCGCAAAGCCCTCACGCGAAGAACGTTCTGTTACTGCTTCATAGACGAGGAACTTCGCCTCCACGCAACTTGTTGCCGCGTAATTCTATCTAATCTTTCCGACCACGTCTCCTTTTGATCATTCTTTGTTTGCGTGACACCGTAATTTTTGCACTCAACTTGCGCTCCGCTTGATTTACCGAGCGTCGGCGCGTCTTTGGTGTAAAGGCGGCTCCCAACTATTAGCTCGTCAACCTAAATGCATTAGTAGTTCGGTGTTCACACCGGGGGCCTGTAGTGTTGGTTGCGTGCAAGGCTTCAAAGGACCGCCCTGTATACGAGGTGAACGATAAGTCCTCTGGGAAGCCGGCGTGAATTATTTATGCTTCGCGCTCGGCCTTGTCGCGAAAAAAAATGATGCGAGCTCATAGTGGAGTAAAAAAGTCACTGTTTACACGGCAGAGTTCGCGCTATTTTCGCACCTTACTAAAGTTAACCAACCCGCCCAGCGTCACGTTATGCTATATCCGTAGTACTACTTCAACTACTTAAGCTACGGAGTGTTGCCGACAATAATCAGATGCACTGAAACAGTGTCGATGGATCGCTCCGGAAACGAAGAAATTCACTTCTTTAAAGATACTCTTAAAGAATGACCATTGATGTCACAGTGATGTACATCACTGTGTACGTGACGTCACGTACAGTGATGTGCGTGACGATGATGTACGGATAGCTAATTAGGGAAGATTACTAGGTTGCTCCCGTATTGCAGGTCAACCTGCTGTCCGTATGCGTTACTCTTGTACTAAGTATCTGCTACTGCTTGTGGCCTATATACGTGTACCTCCAGTTGGGCGTGTAATTATTGTGTTCTCTCTCTCCCCGATTCTCCTTTTCTTTCGCCGCTTTGTCTAGTTACCTCAATGAATGGTAGCAAAAGCAAACGTGAGTCTAATCTCCCGTATTTTCTTTGCTCGTCTTTTTCTATGCCTTTTATACGGCTGCATTCCGATATGGGCAAAAACTGGAAAACGCTCCTAGAGTGAGGTCTATAGGCGCGCGTTAAGAACCACAAATGGTCGCAGTTACAACAGTGGCTCCCATGCATTGATACGAAAGTTCAGGCTTCCTGAGATAATCCTCTCTGAATTGCTGCTGAATGAACGATACGCATCACTACCCATAAACAACTTCTTTTACTGGTTCTTCTACGGTTTGACCTTCGTATAAATCCGAATGTGTCATCAGTCAGCGAATAGTAAGCAGGCCAAGACAAGAGCAACAACATACGGTAACATTGTGTTTTCTCTACTTTAATTTGCGTTTTCGTCCGCTTTAGTTTCTTTATATTTAAATACAGATTGCTACACTACGCTTAAAGACTACAAATAATGCACCTATATCTTCCTTGGCTTCATTGTCCGCTGGTTTCATTAGGTTCTGTCTAACAAAAATAAAAGAACGAGTCGTTGATCAGTTCCACTTCTTTTTAACATACAGAAACTGTTACTTCAAAGTCATTGAGAATACCAGGCAAGTCAAATGAGGCGCGGTAGCCGAGAAAATAGAAGAAAAACAATACCGGCTATGTGTAGCGGTTGTAAAGCATTGAGTGAAGTACGAAATAAAAAAAAAAAAGCTAGCTTAGGCATTATAGAGTGTTGCTCAAGAACAGATAATGGCGAGCTGATGTTTCCTTTCCTTTCAAGCTGGCTTCATCGCCCATCTGGCCAAACCTATGGAAAGGCCAGGGACTGAAGGAGGCTCACCTTCGTGGAAGAGAGCAGCTGGTCAGCAGTCTCTGGAAGGAAGAAGAAGAAAAAAAAAAGACTTGGTGAGGAATAAGGCTCGGTCATTTGGTGGGTCGCCATAAAACGTAGCCGGTGGACAGAGACTAACCGAAACCTCTATTAGCTTTCGGGAGGAGCGGCCTCCTAGCCAAAATGCTCTCCTGCTATCTAGCCTGACTCTGTAATGGTACACGGAAAGGCTGTTATGAAGAAAAAGGAAGGTGAAAGTTTGGCCGCAGAGTGTTTCTTTTGTCAAGATGTTAGACGATAATTGGTTAATCGATGGGAGTGCACACATATCCGGGCGTGGGTGCCCTTGTAACTCGCGACCCTGAAAAGGGTCAGTACATTTTTTCGCATTGTTCTTTCCATCATTGCCTGAATAATGACTTTCTTTTTTCTTAGCAACGCAAGTTTGGAGCTACAACGAGAACCATCTGGTAACCTTGCCTTTACTCCTTGATGCGTCGCTTGCGTTAGCTCATATTTTCTTGGAGAATATGTGGAAAAACAGCAATTAATATCAGTTATCAGAAAGAAAGAAAGAAAGAAAGAAAGAAAGAAAGAAAGAAAGAAAGAAAGAAAGAAAGAAAGAAAGAAAGAAAGAAAGAAAGAAAGAAAGAAAGAAAGAAAGAAAGAAAGAAAGAAAGAACACTATAGCTCGCAACTGCGCTGCTGCAATGAGTTCGTAATACGTACCGATGTGCTTCGAGTTCCACTCGCGTTCCATAGACGATCAAACTTTCTATGTCAATAGAATAGTAACCACGATAATAACAGCTTTTGAGTGAAAGACAAATTAGACTTATTGCAAAACTTCAGCGACTCGTGCAGTTCCAAGTCTACAGACGCTTATAGCGAGTGCATTTGTCCTTGTGAAATAGTTTAAAGAATGTATCTGCCAACTTTCATCGATTTACTTCAGTGCAGAAAAATCACTTGCCTGTATATGAATGGATAATTTCAACAAAAAGCAAAACAACTGATGCACTTACTGCACTGGCGAATGGACTTGAGAAGATTCCATTTATCGGTCAATTGTTCCTTGGCGAAACTCTCAGCTAGTTAGAGCCCTTGCGGCTGCGGCCGCAATTTCATAGGAGTGAAATGTAAACTGAAACCGTAAGTGTTGATCTAGACGCGCATAAAAAAAAAGTTCTACCAGATTCCACGCAGTGTCGGATCCGCTTTTATGTGAAGTAGTCAGCGAGTAGCTGCATATGAGGCATATTTTTCTTTTTATTGCGAGAGCAATTATATGGACAGTCTCGGCCCGTCGCCGCTGTCATTCACCGTATATATATATATATATATATATATATATATATATATATATATATATATATATATATATATATATATATAAAGTCCCAAAGAAAATTAATTAAGCGCGGAATCAAACCAGCGACCTCTCGCACCGCAGCGCGTGGCGCTAACCACTACGCCACAAAGTGCAGATCCTTCGGGTAGGTAACGGCGAGCATTATATACACACCTTGTACCCCTGGAAGGCCTCAGAGACGGCAGGTGCTTATAAGCGTTTCTTCATTACCAGCGAGATGGCGCGAGGAACTCAACGGACGCATTTAAAGGAGCACTGACATCAAATTTCAAAGTCGAGATGTGCCCTTCATTCGATTGCTCGGTATGCATAGGTCTCCTTGGCCAAATTTGAATGGCGTCCGTCGCGCGGAAGTAATTTTATTTCGAGGGCAAACAGCGTACGAAAGCTGAACGGAAGATTGATCACGCTGCGACATCGACACTAGTGCTACGTAACAAGTGTGATATATTCCGACCATACCATCCTGAGTGACGATACGCTAGTAACAATGACGTCGACGATCTGAGTGTATTTATTGTGCCGCCGACGCCAGGCGACGCTCTCACCGGCTCTCACTCCCAGCCAGTGGCTCTCCTCGCTGTCCCGATCCGTGCCTGCGATTCATCGTGTCGTATCGACTGATTTGTCGTGTGATCCTCAGCGCGAGTGCGATCAATCGGAGCGACTACATGCCAGCATGTTGGGGAACCGCTGCGTAGTACGGACCTGCTCGTCGAGGCGCGGAAAAAGCGGAAAGTGCGTGGCGTTTCATTACACGTACGGTACACGCCAACACGACCACAAGTTATCGAAGTGGAGCAGCCTGTAGATAAATATCATCGCTAACAAGTAACACGTATGTAGCGTTATTAGTGAATGTTAGTTCGTCCGTGGACTTCCTTACGCTAGCGTAATACCGGGTTACTGCAGCCTGTAACCGTGAGAGGCCGGATAGGTGGTGCCATCTGGTGGCGCAGAATTGTTATTGTAGAAACCTATCGTATTCTATTTGTCCGCTGGTGTGCATTCGCTATGCCGATATTCCATAGACCCCTTTGCGTATACTAGGTATTCACGTGACGTCACGGCAGAGCAGGCTGGCGGCTGCAGCAGCGGAAAGGGCACGACCTGCGTTGGCCACTATGGTAGCGCCATATTTTTGGGGGGACGGTGCCAACGAGAACAAACGGTGTTTCTGCAGCTCCGCGGCTGGTGATCTCTGCCTTTTCATTACTTTAAGAGTTGCAGTAAAGCACCATTGCTTTGCAACCATGAATGCGGGCCCCTCAGTAAAGTTGAGTTCGTACGCGCAGAATTTAGAGGCGAATGCGAAGAACCGCTACGTTAAGAAAGTGGAGCTTTGCGGTGGCGTCGATCCACTTTTGCTTACTTCGAAAGAAACGTCGTTCGATCTCGCGCTCGTGCGTAAAGTAGAACTTTCGGACATCAAGGATCACCTTGTGCACACGACGAGTTTCATCACCCACGAACAACTGAAGGCCAAAAAATCTCGAGTCGCATAGTTACCTGACCAGCGGATTCGTGCAAAGAGCCCCAGCTGCGAAGACACGGCGATCAAAACATCGCGCGCACCAAGGTAAGACAATCTTTGACTAGGCTGACTGTATTTCTGGATCGCATTGTAACGCTAACGGGTAGTGCTTGCCGATGTGTGTGACAGTGGTGTGATTAATGTTGGAAGTTTGCTTCGCTGCTCAGCGAGACCTCGTGAAACATTCACAAATGTCTGCGCGAGGTCCTACATATTTTCGCTTCTGTACCGTTACACTACGACGCTACGCGAAAATTCCAGGAGTGCCTTTTTGCACAGCACAGTGTCAAGTAACACAGTTCTCTTCGGAGCTTAGGGAGAAGAAAAACGATACTAAAATAATTGCTTGTACACGTCATTTCCCATCGCGCTGCTGCTTTAGAAACAGTGACAGTGTAACTGCACTTTCCAGCGATTACCTTGCTGCGGCATCTTTTTCTTTTTGGTTTGCGAATACTCGTCACCTGCCTAAGTGCATTGCGTTCTACACATTGTCGCTGCCAGCGAGGTAGCGTATGTTGCATGTCTCCGCGCAAGTGTGACTAGAATGGACTACATGCATGAAAGATGCTTGCTTGCGTTTTGCTTCTGTACTGTTGCGGTGATACCTACATTAGTTTCACTCATTGTTGATGCTGCAATTTGCCTTGCTTTGTGTGCGTTTAGGTGGCCTGTGTTTTCTGCATGCGTAAAGCCAGCAGTTAAATAAACGACTTCATCCTTTTGCAGGTTAACCACTCTCAGGCGATTTCACCTCAGCCACTAGAGCCATGGCTTCTAGTCAAGCAGGATGGCATGGTTAAAGCTGCGCATCGCACCTGTATGGCCGGTCTCGGTGAAGCCTGCTCGCACATTGGGACACTGTTCTATTTAGAAGCAGCTTGTGTTGTGTCGCAGTGTTATCGCTACCTTCAGTGCTGCACATGTGTGGTCTTTTGGGAGATTTTTGCTTTGACATGCGTGGCTTGGCATGTAATTTACATTACAAAAAACATGGTTGCTTAAGGCAAATGTAGGGGGCAAGATGAGCTTTATTCCCAGCAGTTTCGTTTCTGTTGGCGCAAACAGTGGATTTTTAGGAAGATTCCTGCTTCAACATAATGGGCACAGCACGTGCGTTATGTGCATGAGAAAACATATGGTCAATTAACGCAAGAAGGGATTCTAAGGACTTAAAAAAGCGCTTTTGAAAGACAAATTCAGGTAGAAAAATGAACTTTACTTCCTGCTTTTGTCCTTACTGCATTTGTGTCTGAAACTTCGTTCAGAGTTCGTACAAGTTTCAGAGGCAGAAATTACGGTCATTGAAGACCCCCGTCAATGCTTCTTCAGTGAACACCGGGTCCTGCAAGGCCACTCCCAATCGCAGCCTCATTAGTGTGAGTACAAATTCTTGGAATTTCGCAAGAGCATTGTTTGGGCTGTGTGGCACACTACTTTCGACAAGTGTGAACAGTGAAATCAGAACTGTGAAGCTTGGTAGGCCCGTGTAAAATTGCACACGGGTGTTGTCATGCTCCAAAGAAGCTTTCGACAGCCGAAGTGTGTCCAGAGAGCCCTTCACCTCCTGTAACTCGGTGCGTAGGACCTGGTTATCAGCTTCAAAACTCTTCAGAACACTGCCTGTGATGTCAGTTCGAGTTTCAGCATCCTTTAGCACTGAAAGAAATGTATAGGCAATACATTACTACGCATTTGCCAGTCAGGTGCAGAGTGCTTGAGATATTTGTCACATTACTTACATGAAGTGGTATTTACTGAAGCTTCAGCTGCCGAAGTGGTGGCTTGAACACCAGCTTCAGAAAACTTTACATCTGATAAAAAATGCAAAAATGTGACTCTTAGAATCCCTTGTGTTAAACACTTCCGGTTTGCTCCAACTGAACGAATGCAGTACTCACAATATGAGGCATCCACTACAACTCCAACGGGAGAACCAATTTCAGCTGAGGCCCTGCCTTCCTCGGGTGATTGCACAGATGGTGGGTCTGCAATGAGGTGTTGTCAATCATTGAAGTTATGTTCCTAAATTAAAGTACTCGAGCCGTTTGAACTGTGTAAACACAAATCACTCACAATAAACGTCAGCAACAGTATCATCAGCATCTTGAGCTACGGTTGAAGCTGGTACTTGTTGCAGCATGGATTGACCTGAATTGATGTGTTGTCATTGCTATTTCACAACCACCAATTTTGTGCTCACATAATGGGCCCACTACTCCAGAGAGAGGGAAGCACCAAATAGTTTACGCTGTAGGACTGTTGGATATATGACGCTGTTTACTGCAAGCAATAGGGTAGAGGATGAGCAAATAGTGAAGTTTTGTCATTTTTGTCAGAAAGACCAACCATGCAAAAATTAAAAGTACACAACTTGCCACTGCCTGCTAGCTCAAAGACAATCGGGAACAATATAATTCCATTACAAGCACACTGTGATGTAAAATCCAGCCTGTATGAACAGCTTATCTAGGGCACTGACCTGAACCGCTGTTGAGTGCGCAATGAGGCGCATGTGGCTCATCAGCTTCCTTGTTATGTGCTGTAACAGGGCGTGCAAGTGGTGTGCCTGTATAGAATCAAGGTGCTATAAAGATGCTGAATGTCATTAAAGGAAATAGTCCCCATGTATGAATAAGCCATTGTACCCGTGACAGTTCTGCACACAGCGCTGTGCTGCACGTTCAACACATTTGAAGGCTGGATAACTCTGCTATTGCCCTCTTGGATCTCCTTTGAGGTCGCAGCCCTCTTGCAACGTCGCTGGTGCCTGAAATAAAATGTAAAGCCTCTATGTGAAAATGTCTATGCTGTAATCATTGGCACTACTTACAGTGATGGTTGGAACTCTGCAATTGTTTGCTATTTTCGACATTGCTGCCCCGAGTTCTCACGACATTGTAAGCTACAACCTGTCTGCTCCCTCCTGACACAACTAATCTCAAAACAACTTGTGTAAAATTGGTGCTCATCACTCGATGATTGTATAACATATTCTGCATAACTCTTGAGTTGTGTCACAAGCAACCTGAATAACAAACAGATAACCTTCAACAGAATAATGCAAGAATACGTGCCAGTCTCTTAGACTTCTGCTGTTTGGAGTGCAACATAAAATGTGGCTGCCATCAACAACACTGTATTCACTAGCACCCACTGAGGTCTCATTGTCTCATTAATATTTTCCTTGCATACACACTATTTACTTGCTTGGCAGTTTCGAAATCTTAAATTTGTTCTGCATTACCAGCACGGGCGGCACCAGGGTTTTTTGGCTGAGCGGCAGCCATGACAAGTGTGTCGTTTTGAGGGAGGTCAGAAGTAGCACATTCAAACATACCTTGCTTCAGATTTAGCAGTTGAGTTTTTGTCATACCCCAAGTGTAAGCTGGGTGCCCAGTCTGGGTTTGTAACGTCCATCAGGTAGGATGGCCTTCCTGCAAGTGTAAACAAGACTGTTTGCAAACACAAATTCGCAGAAAACTGGCAGATTTCTAACGAGCTACTCGCTGCGGTAGCAAGAAGTTCAGTCATTACTTGGAGTCGAGCCACAACTACACGAAAAGCAGCTTTTACGCAAATGAATTAGGCGCTGTTCTAAGGGGTCGTGCGCAAGATAACTTGAAGCAACGGAATCGACAGCACAAGTGTCACTCGTTTCCAGAACAATGATAGCCATTTCACAAAAACCAACAGGAATAATGTTGTCTGGGCATTAGTTAATTTCTGGTGTTTGCCAACATCACTTCGAGCACGCCGCAGTGGGGGATTCTACAGTAGCTTGGGTTCATTAACCAAACACACGGGCACTTTTACATTACAAAAACGTGAAAACGCTGCCGCTGTGACCGAAAATCAATACCGCGAACTCGCGCTTAGAAGCGCGAGTACGCGGTATCAAGTCAGTTTGATTTAAAAGAAAAACAAAAGGTGAATGGGGGAACGTGACAGGGCAGCACCCTTTACTAATGTTCATTGCTCTCCCTCCACCTGCTATCGAAATTTAATGACAAGTGGCCCCAATCTGCCACTCTAAGCGCTACAGTAGACGGTAGGATACGTCCACGAACTGCATGACATGACAATTACATTACTGCGACGAGTTCATGACATCTTCACGATACACGGTGACACAGGCGCCAGCACTACGGGGAAAAGCAATGAGCACATAGCATATTGATTCCCCAGCTCTTGTTTTCGGAGTGCACGCGTGCCTTTTTAAAGCAATGACGCTTACACAGCTATCTTTAAGCTCGCTACCTCAAACAATCCAACAAACGTTATGCTAACTACAAACGTTGCAGCATTACTAGCGTCGACCAACCTATGCAAGCCCAGTCCATGATATTTATGTTGCGCTATATGTAGCAGAACGACAAAAAGGCACTCACCAGAAACGAAGTGCTCGCTGCAGACCTTGTAGTGAGTAGCGTTGGTATTAATGTCACCACGGTTGAGGCCAACGTTACTTTGGTTGAGGCGACGAAACCATTCCGCCCGACGTTTCGTTGAGACCTCGAGGGTCTGGTTGCACTGCCGACAAACAACAGTCGGAACAGAAAAAAAACTGACTTTCGTCGTGTTTTCACCACAGTCAGCTTTGCGCCTTGACTCGTTGTTGCATCCCAACACAGCACAGTTAACCATATTTGGATTTATTGTTGATGACGCCTGATTACAATGCCCGGCCAGAGCAGCTCTTACGCTTCACAGCAGCACGAAACGAAAGCACTCCCCCAAAAACATGGCGACAGGAAGCGGAAGTCTCACCGCGCCGGTTCGAGCGCTTCCCGTCATGCCGCACGAGAGCGCAGCGTTGCTTACGCGTGAATACCACCTATATTCTCTGATATAGCTAATTGAGACACACCAGCGAGTATGGCCCAAGCGTGCGTCCCCGGGCACCTCCTCGTTGCTGCTTGGAACAGCGTCCATTTTTGAATCGTTTTGCAAAGCGTCGAAGCGAAAATGATTCGCGACGTCGCGTATCGCGGTGATTTTAAGTTCAAGAATGCCGTCTTCAACGCTAGTCGACACTTATGACGGCGACGACGGCGATGCTGGTGACAAGGCATGACTGAACGCGCGCGCCTAGCAGACGAAATGTTAGCTGAGCAGCTGATCCTCACGTCACTCCTTTCTGTGGACAAGTGGTAAACTGGGCGCGGTCTGGAATTGACCACGAGGGAGCGCTGCCAGCGCTAAGAAATGGCGGGCTTGCCGGCCGTTTTGAATCGTGCTAGATACCGGTTATATAAATCAATAAAACAGATAGTTATTCGTCCCTCAGTTGCATTTTCGGTCGTGAATCGCTACTAGGGGGTAGGTAACTACTCGTGTCTGCAAAAATCTTGACATGCGTAAATTTGATGTCAGTGCTCCTTTAAAAGTCGTCGGCCAGCTCGCTCGCTTCTAATATTTGCGCAGGGAGAACCGTGCCCTTCGGCTGTCTGCTCTCGCGGTAGTTGCTGCCGGGGTGCTGATGGCAGCGTAGCAGCGCGTTCATCACGGGCCACTTTTCCTGCTATCGCATTCATTGCTTCGCCCTTGCGGCGAAACTGTGACTTTCTTTCTTTCTTTTTTTTTAGGGAAGCGTTACAAGGTGGATCGACGTCTTTGTGTGAATTCTGTAGTTTTGGGCGTATCGAGGCCTTACCAGGCGTGTTGATTTTATTGGTGCCTTTAGGGTAGCTCATGGACCAATGTAGTATCTGGTACTCACGTTAGAGCATATATGTCAGTGTCACTTTCATCGAAACGAAGTGCATGTGATGACGTGTGTATCATAAGTAGCGGTAGTTGCCGTATTCCTCCAGGATTGAGCAACGCTTGCTGAGACATAGGAGCAAACTAGTAATGCTTATTACATTGTTATTAAAGGGAAAGGGAAGGATGGCATAGAATGGCGAACGCCACTGTCACTTGTATTGAATATTTAAAGTTCAAGGCGACGTCACTGTCATGTCAAAGCGGAGTACACATTATGTGCGCGCCGAATTCACTCCCTATCGGTACGATGTGTACTAAAGGTCTGTGACTAAAGTTGTGTGACTGTATGTGTTATGTGGTTATCACTGTATATATCATAATCGTCACCCAGCACCTGGAGTAGCATGTCAGGTGAACAGCCAGGCAAACATCTCCAGCTTCATTAAAATGTTTATGAAGTTCTGAAGGGGTCAAATACAAACTTTTGCTGCAATGCAGAGCGCATCATATGTCATCGACTCTCTAGCTTCTATCCTGGTGAACTGTAAAACCTAACTGCACAGATTCTGATGCCTGCTGGCATACAATAACAGCGGCGAGCGGCGCCCGCATGTTTGCATTATGTCAGCTTATATATATATATATACCGTGCCGTTATCAATTGCAGCTGACGCTGGTTGACACCACAACAATGCTTCGAACCGCCATTGTCTCATTTAGCGCGTAGAAAATGTGTTCCCTTCCTGAATACCAGCAATACGTGGCGTTAGAATAGGTATCCTACGAACGTTGTGCACGCCACGCATCTTTCGCACTCGCAGCCATCAAAGGACTTTTTTCTTCGGTTTGTTTTTATTCTGATCACTTATGGTAGTTTCTATGATTATGCAGTGCCCGCCTAAGTAGGCAGGACTTTTCTTGCGGTTTGTGCCATTCCGGATGTTTTCGAGCTCCGCGTCAACTTCACCGTTGTTTATACGTGATCGTTTGAGCCATGATGCTAATTTTAAGGAGTACACACCTGAACGAAACAATACTGGTAACTCTTTGCTGTGTACGCGCGCGCGCGTTTGTATACACCATAGTCATCACCCAACATGGAGTAGTAAGCAAGGCGATTAAACGATGCTAACACCTACGGGGTTACCATTAAAAATTGCTATCTTTTTGTATGTGCTGTATGCCCAATCGGGTGACCGCACAATGGCAGCTTTTTCACTAATAATCGTGACACTGACATATCGTTAGACAGATGAATAACAATAGATAGCAAAAACACCCCAATCATCGTGGCAGTCATTTTTCAGCAATTAAGTAAATAAGAAATAAAACGAAATTAATTTGCCATCCCCCATCTCCATTTGAATGGAAGGGCCGCCAGGATTTCACCCTTAAAATTATCAACAAAAGCATTGCGCACCTTCTTGGTCTTTTTTTCGTCCTTTCAATCTATTCCTCACTTATCGCTCCTTTATCCTTCTTTATGTACTGCTCTTTGCTCTTTTCTTCCTGTCATTCCTCCCTTTCGCCCTGCCCGATGTGGGGGGTAGCAAACCGGATTTTATAATTCTGTTTGACCTCCGTGCCTTTCCCTCATCTTTTTTAATCTCTCTCCCTGTTTATCTGTCTTTATCTACGGCCACCTTATCACCTTCGTTGCAGGACGCAGCGAAGGCGAAAAGGCATTTGGGATCCATGTTTAAAATAAATGGCTGGAAGGCAAACCCTCAGTTAACTGCCGACAATGCAGCAGAGGCTGTGGACCTGTAAGATATGATGGTCGTCTTACCTGCGTGATTAAGGAGGCGGCGCCAGTCAAGCGCAGGGTGCCACGGACACTTCGGCACGCAGAGTAAATGAGCCTTCGGGAAAAACGCGCTCGTGTTTTATTTCTTATCCAGCGCCTATGCGCCACGCATAAGCGAGGCTTACGTATACGTGCGTGCCTCTGCTTACATTAAGGGAATCTTTATGCCTGGCGTCCATCTTAAAGGTGTCAACATGGCAGGTTCGTGGGAAAAAAATATATGACGCCACTAAAGAGGGTTCATTGAACCAGACATCGTGTCGAGATTTTATCTTAATATTTTTGTATTTTTAGTGCTGCCATTGTTATCCCCTTTGCTCTTTTTGCTTCCAAGTCAGGCCTTCTATCAGTCCCGTTTCTTTTATCGGCTGAAAAAAAAATATTGACGGTCCCTTCAGCTATAGCGCTAAGGAGAGCGCAGGCGAAAGCCTATGCTCTCACGTTTGATATGCTGTTAATTCACAACATTTGATTTAGCTTTCATTCACTTTAAATCAATTAAACATTTGATTCACTTTTAATTCACGTCTGATACGCCTTTCATTTACTTTATTCACTTGAAATTGACATTTATTTACCTTAATTTACCTTTGATTCTCTTTTGTTCGAACTAATTCCCTTTTTATTCACCCTACGCCCTTAACGATCACGTCAAACCACTCGACATAAACTTGGTACTGTAATTCACTTCAATTCGCATTTCATTCACCTTTGATCAACTTTAGTTCTAATCGAGGGAACGCAGGTATGCAGCACATATGACTTTTGGTACCGTTCGTGTTAGCGACGCCAAACTGTTTTACTCATGGGCTATACAAGGCTTTTGCCTTAGTATAGACCGTAATTATTTTCTAGTGAATCATAAGAATGGGTTTCATTTGAGCAACGTTTCAACAAGAACTATGTCAGGAGGTGCGCTTCGCTCTAACGCAAGCTATTATATGTAACTGAAATCATGCAGTGTTTTGGTGAGGCTACTGACAACGATTTCCGTGAAGATATGACTCGCACCTTGGAATATTGTCAACCAGGCGCATTTAGAATTTCAGAGATCACATTTTGATACGAATAATGCTCATGGAAATGCCTAGGGCTGTATTGTGGAACATTTTTTTGAAAACATTCTAAGTACACATCCGCCACAAATAAAGATGCTGAAATGAACCTGTCAAACGCATATTTCACAAAACGTTTCATTTTTTTTTTGGTTTAAAAGTAACATCGGTGTCATACGGTGCACTGGTGATACTGAATAATCCCGATCGGGATCAAATTTCTGAGCAATGATTGGCTCCCTTCTGAGGCTTGAATAAAGAACCAATCTCGATCAAGAACTTCGGTCCGGGTCAGGCCCGAGCACGATGAAATGTTCCCACGTGACACAGATGTCAGACATTGAAGATTCAGATTTCCTTTCTCTCTACAATAGGTCACTATGTAATATTTAAAGAAACGTAACTGACAACGCTGTAACGTTCACGACGTACAGGAAACCAACAGTAAATGCAGCCAATTCCACTCCGTGAAAGTCGTCGAAACAGCTAAGCTGATGCCCCTCCCCCTTGCGAGGCTATGGCTACATGAACGCGCCTTTTATCATTCATACTTTCCTCTCACAGTGCTTTTGCATGGATGGATGGATGGATGCTATGAGCGCCCCCTTTATAACGAGGTGGTGACGTGTGCCACCAAGGCTCTAAAAACAAACAAAAAAAAACGCGCCGTTGCTTCGACCGTCCCATTCGGCGCGTTTCCAATAGTAGTGTAATTTCGTTTAACACAACGCGAGGTGGTGGCTTCAGCCCAAACCTCGCTCATAGCATCCATACACATCGAAAAATAGATCTCCGGCGCTCGCCTGGCTGTCGCACCCATGGTCGCACCGCGTTCCCCGCTCGCCCTGCGAGAATTAACTTCCAGGCAGAGAGGGAAGACACAACGCGCGTAGCGTCTCTCTTTGCGTTTCACGACGCTTTGGAGGAGTGCATACCGAGTATCAGTGTTTATTATGTGCTTGTTGATGCCATATTTGCACGGGCTTCACCATGTGCGGTGTCCGCGTATATGTTAAGAACTTCAGCTACCGCCCGTTGACGCTAGCTACCGCTAAGCGTCAACGTGAGTGCGTCCACATGAAGTCGTGCTACATCTGCCAAACAACAATAGACATTATACAAGCTCTGATATACCATTGTACTAAAGCAATCAACTATTTCTGTGACGAAACGTTTCACTTTCGTGTTATACCGACGATTCCCATGATAGAGGGATCAACCATCTTTTTTTGCAAGTCTTTCTAGGCATTTATATTTTGTATCATTGCTCTTTATCTGACCGTGTCCCCCGTGATTAGCTCCGCCAGCCGCCTTTATGCTCCTTCTCTGAGCCTACTCCTAGCAGGGAGCTGCGTTCTGAGCCGCGTTTCCACTGTTGCAGACAGCTGGAGTATGACGTGCCTTCCACCGCGCGTCGCCCTCTGCACTCCCTCGGCTAAACACCACATCGTCAAGACCCCGCAGCCAGAGCTGAGCGAACACTGGCGGACGGCGCAGGGTCAACTAAGAAAAACTTCGCTGTTAAAGCGGTGAAACGAGAAAAAAAAAATGGCATCTCGGGTTCCCTTATGCATTCGCCTAAGACGACTGGAAGGCGAAAGCCGTCGTCTTCTTCTTTGTCTTCTCAGTCGATTTATTGATTGACCTCCGTAGCCCTCCGAAAGCTTTCTGCACCTAACGGGGTTTCGCACTGCCTCCGCGGTCGGTCCACCTTTGACCAAGCGATAATGTCATGTGGTGACGTCATCATGTGGTGTCACGTGGTGCGACGTCATAGTGACGTCATGATGTCGTCACATACATTGGCAGTCTGTGATGTCATGATGGCGTCATATGGTGACGTCATCACATGATGATTTTTTGCATCGCTCGTGTTGACGCCGACGCCGCTAGAAGCCGACTGTCAATTTTCGCGTTTGGTGAGGCATCTAAGGCTTTAGCCTTAAATATAAAGGAGACAAGAATGACGAATGTTGCGATTACTCCACGGGCGAGCTAGAGGGGAAACGCGACGCGCGCGCTCCCGAAGGAACACGCGCGCCTCCCCTCCAGCCCTGCCCTGATTATAGGCACTCGACGCGACAATACATATATTTCTTGTATTTACATCACACGTGGGCGTACCATCTGTTATGTTCTAAAGGGCTTCGGATTTTGCAAGGCGAAAACGCACAGACGCTTCAGGAAGGTCGGAGAGCTTACGTAGAGTGTACTAGAATAGCTTACGGGCAGCTTTTCGCGGGTTTAGCCTATTCGAAAAGCGGATTATACTGCACGCTTTCACGTTTCACCTCGTGTCGCTCTCGTCATACCCCTGAACACTTAAACTTTGTGATCTTTGTGTCCTTGCGCAGAGCACGCGCTTAGGAGAAAAGGTTTGTGTCATCGGAGGTGTTAGCGATACAACAACGATGATATATTAAAGTGTCTTCAAATAGCAGCGTGTGTCTGGCAGTGATAGAGAAAGAGGGAGGTGAAATGACGTCAGGAAAGCAGTTTGATCGGCAAAAACCGTTTTGGCTAGCGGCCTTACATGTTGCAAGGTTAGGGTGTAATGAAGAGATAGGGAACAGTGAAAAAAAAAGAAAACGTGTGGAGGAAAAAACAGAGGGGATTACAATTGCCTGGAAGAATTTCGCTTTCTCTAATAAACCATAAAAGTGTAAAAAAAAGCTTCGATATCGACCACTCGTTTTTTTTGTTTTATTTTTAACCTTGCCCTAGGTCATAACACTGAGTGCGTAATTCTAATATCTGGTGTTTTACGTGCTAAAACCATGATATGATCGTGAGGCACGAAGTGGTGAAAGGGTAGAAAATTTCGAACATCTTGTGTCTTTTAAAGTGCACTGACATCGAGCAGTGCACGGACCTCTAGCATTTCGTCTCCCTCGAAATGCGACCGCCTCAGTCGGTACGGAACCCGCGACATTGGGGTTTTTCGAGAGTAGGCGCATTGCTAGTCCTGCACTCTTGAGACAATTTGCATGGTCTTTAAACTTACCTTTCTTAAAACAATAATCGCAATTTCTCTTCTTGATCGCCGCGTTCCCTGCCGTTTCAGCTCACGAACGATATGCGTGTATATTCGTGACATGGTGCGTACTTGATGTTAAACTAGCGATCATGGAGAGCAGAGTGGCAGATTAATGACAGTGCATTAGTCAAAGCAATTCAAAGAGACTGGCTAAGCCTAACGTTCCAGTAAGGGTTCCTTGGTCTTACGTGAGACCACATCGCTTGTTAGTAACGTTCTACATCGTGTAAGCGAACTTGCCTCTTTGATGACCCCGGCAAAGAATAGATAATACTGTACGCCGCGCTCACACGTTTCGTTCAGTGCTTGGTGCACGCCACTGATGCGAGTTCCAATCTGCCGTGGCCTTAACGCGGTGTCATTTGCGCGATGTCCAACAAACTTCGTCTCGTTTTTGTTCTCGGTGACCTCTTATTTTTACTACGGGATGAGGATGGCATACGCGGCTATTTGCCTGCAGCTGCGCTCGCCCATTCGTATTCGTGTTTTCCTGTATTGCACGCGGACATCCGGGAATGCCTCCCATCTAAACCCCGTGCACTGGCGCATTTCGGTTGGTCTCGCACGATCGCACAGAGCGTGGGCGTATTCCCCACGCAGCTTTTGTCGGCCTGCTCCAGAAAAAAAAGAATGTGGTGGGCCACGAGCCATTCATTGTCAACGTTCACACCCTTTCGCTTCCTTCTCTTCTTTTACATCTACGTTATGACCGATAAAGTTTCGGTTATTCCTTCTACAACCACTTTCCAGGGCCGCTGGGACCACCGGAATTGCTCGTAATCGTCTTGATCCCCGTGTTTCTTTTTGTATGACCATATCCCTCCGAGGAGCAGTGAAACGAATACTTGGAGACCACAGGCGTAACCGAACTTGTCCCTATAGTCATCAATAATGTAAATGTTTTACGTCTGTTTCCAAAGTAACCGATATCTCGATGTTCGGTTATCGGTTATATGGCAAATTATCCCCTTTCGCGGTCCTTTGTTTTCCTTAGACACCTGGCCTTGGTGACCATGCCTACATGTGCTTCATGCAAGTGCGCTTTCACACGCGCTGAAGTTTTTGTTACAAGACACTTTCGCGTAGTTGACGTTTATCGAGTACTCTTAAGCTAAGCGCGCGCATTTAGCTCTTGTACTCATACGTCAGGGACTATAATTACGAAAAAAATAATTTCTGGTGTGCTTTGCTTGGTTTGAGCGTCACAAGTGCCTGAAATGCGAGGGAAGTTGCAACACTTTTTCCCCATGAGCATCTTGTCTTTCGCTGATTGGAAACTTTCGATATGTTTCCTGATTTATTGGTGCCTAAAGTTAACTGTAATGGCTAGCATTGCGCAGACGGGTCCACTGTTAAAAGGAACACTTGCGTTTCGGGTGTGTCCGGATTTCGCTCTCCTGCAAAAGCATAGTGGCATAGATCTGCATAACACTACTGGTGGTTGACAGTTCCGAACCCTAATGATAGACCAGTAACTTGCACGATCAATATTTACGCATCCACTAGCCGTTAGGGAGGCCAACAAAATGAAAGCTGCTCATTCGAGTGTGCCGTTTAACAGTGGACCGTGCTGTACATATCTCCAACCTAAGACGCATACATTCTTCGACTGATAGCTTGCTTTTCAGTTTCAATACGTGCACATATGTCAAAGCGCACTGCAATTAATACTCAAAATTTATTAATCGACACAAACGTCTCCGGCGTAGTTATCATGGATGATTGTAGTGAAGGTCATTTAGTGGCGTTATACTGTTTTTTTTCTTCGCCCACCACGCGCGCCTACACTTCTACGCCACCCTTAAACACGTCGACGACCTTGTAGCGACAATCTGCCGAAAATTCTCTACTTTGTCCATGTGTGCAAAAAAAAAAAAAGACTTTCTTTCTGCTTTCTTAACAAACTCAAGCGGACACCGCAGTGTGCCTCTCCACCCTAAAACCGGAAGAGCCGGTCGTGTCGGCTAACGCGCGCACAGCCCTCGTTAAGGGCTACAAGGTTTGGCCTCACGATCGATCGAGGCGTTCCTTGTTTGCAGCCTCATTTAGCGTTATTTGTTAAAGCCGATTTTTTGGCACGAAGCAGTCCGCTGTACGTAAGAAAGTTCAATAGCAGCGACAACGTTGCAGACTTGTCGCCACTGCAACTTGGTAACGAGAGACAACAGCCGTGCACGAACGTTTGCTCTGCTAGACGCCATTGCTGCCTCTCGTCGAAGTCGCTTAGCGTTGCACTCTCTCGCTTTTCGATACAGTAACGAGAAGTCGACGCATGAGAGAGGATCATGCTTGCAAGTACATGACGAAAAAAAGAATAATAACGAGAGGAATGCTACTGGCACTACAACGTTTGTGTCAGAAATTCGAGCTCTTACTTGATCGGCTTTTTGCCCGTCAGATAATGTGTGGGGCAGCTGCGCCACGACAACAAATGTAGGCACTCTACGTCGTAGATAGAATTATGGGAGGTGCCTTGCCCTCATCTACCCTTTGTGCTATTGACCTAAATAACATACCGGATATATGTTGAGAAATTACTCTTTACAAGAGTTCATATCAGTCTGTAGACCCCGAAAAAGGATTGTTTACACACCACCTGTACACAATGAGCTATATGAAGTTTGTGATCCAAAGCCACAAGCATCATCATCATCATCACCATGATCATTCTGCGTGACTTGATCTCAACAGTAGACCCTGCAGTTGTGTACAGTCTGCACCTATGAGTAATAGGAAAATATGGGAAGGCATTTTGTGGAGTACCTTTCGGACAGGCAAGGCGATCGAAGCACACGACATCTACAGAAATTAGTCCTCCGCTAATAGCACGTCTTATTGTAGCAATTATTGTATGTTGTTCAAAAAAACGAACTTCAATATTAGTTTCTTGAACGCACACAGGATATGAAGTGCGAACTGTAACATGTATGTGCCTTTCACTTCAGTAACGTGGCACATTTGTCTCGTTGGTGTTGCGTCGTGATGTTAAATAAGTGCCAACTTAAACAAATACGCGAAACGAGAGGCGGTTGTTCTCGCGCGTCTCTTTCGTCGTGCATCTGTTCAGTTCAGCTTACGTGATCTTGTACCACAAACATAAACGCTTAAGTGGGAAGTTGACAGAGCTACAGTTTGCCGGCGAGATTCTGAGCAGATTGAGAAAGTGGAGTGCAAAGCAACGTGGAACACGTGTGAACCCTGAAGCGGTGGTTCGCCTACCAAACAACCTAGAGAAGAGTCATAGCTGGTAGAGAAGGAAAAAAGGCTCACGGAACAGACACGCTGACGCATACAAGAATGCAGTTGTATTTTCTGTCTTGCAGATTCGCACAGTTTCTCGTATCCTCCACTATATTATCACTCTTCCCCACTCACTCAACCCTCCAAGGTTTTAGTTTTTCACATGCATACTTTGTATTCCAGAAATGATGCCATTTATATCGTGTCTTTTTTGCATTGCTGCGGGAAATAAACTTTGTTCCACCGCTTCTGTTTCGGTCTCTTGCATCGTGCCTGTGTTGCTGATGTGATGGCGCGCTACACTGCGCACACTGTATGCATTGTCGCGTTTAGATAATTTAGCAGTTATTCATAAACAAAATGCTTTGTTGCCAAGAAGAGAAGCGACAAACAAAGAAAAAGCTTTCGAAGCAATACTTAATGAATGACAACGTACAAACTTCGAACATGCGCCCACGCTCTCTCGAAGATAACGGTGTATGTTAGCAGGAGTACGTACACGCGCAGACCGTAAATTGCCCTATCATGAACACACAGTCACTTCGTAAATTGAATCATGCTGTAACGAGGGCGAGCGCGTTATCTCGCTGCACCGTTCTTTGTGGCTCCGGCGAACGGTAAACTATTACTGCTTCTTATCTCAAGTGGTTTTCTCCATTACGGCTTTGTTGTAACAGCGTGTCCGCGGAAGGCAATTAGGTAATTCGCATCGTGGCCTGAAGTGGGAAATTTTTTTTTTGCGGTTAGGCTTTACTTACCAGCCATAAATGTTCAGTGTTGCTGTAAGCGCGCTTTTTCTCCTGTAATTCTCACCGAATTTCCCACTACCTTCCGCTCAAGTATACGGCCGGTTTTCCAGAGCAAGCAAACACTACACTTTAATTTTTCTAGACAATTATTTGTTTATTTTCAGTACTTCCAGGGTATAAATACATTGCAGAGGGGAGGAGGGTATAGATAGAAAAAACACGGCTGATCCCTCTTTCATAGAAATCGGTATAACACGAAAGTGAAACGTGCCTTCACAGGGGTGGTTGAGCGTTCATTGTGCAATGTTTCGCCACAAGTTCGAAGGAATGAATGCTGTAGCAACAAATTGCAATGTCACGCGAAGAACGACAAGCAGCTCGAAACTTGCAGCACGCTATAAAACAGAAAGGATGTACGGAAAGAACACACACAGGACGAGCGCGACCTAACAACTGTCAGAATTGTTACTTTGTGTGTCAGCAGCGCGCTCCTTTCGGAAACGCGGACGCTGCAGCGAGCGAAGTGACCTTCGTGCTTTCTATAACGTCAACGGAAGCTCGCGGTCAAAGCAGAACACCTACGAACCACCCCCACCACGAGATAAGCGCGCGCGCACGACAGACGCCCCCTGTAGGGGCGCGCTCGCATAGCAGCGCGCGGGGCGATGACCTTAAAGCGTGCCATCTCGCTAGTAATAACAAGAACACGCTGAAGCCACCGCGCTTTGAGTAGCGCCAACAGTAAATGGTGTATATAAATAGCTTGCCGTTAGTAAGCTGAAGAACGTACTATCGCGCCCAGTATGAGCTACATATGCGAGCGCGTTGCCGAGCGCTCTGCAAGGTTGTACAGTGGCGCCAATTATGGCATATTTTGGAGTTATCGGGAAAGAGTTTGTCTGTCTGGGCGAGCGTGCATCGCCTCCACTCTTTCACCCTCGTCCTCGTTTTGCCCTGCGGTGATATCAGCTTCGAAAATGATAACTTCGAGGGCGAAAGCAAGCAACTGGGGTCGATGCACGCTCGCACGAGCAGCCAAACTCTCTCCTGATTACTCGAAAACATGCCATGATCGGCGCCACTGTACAACCTTGCAGAGCGCTCGGCCACGCGCTCGCGGGACGTAGCTCATACTGAGCGCCAGGGGAGTAGCCAGGGGGGGGGGGGTGTTTCACCCCCCCCCCCCGAAATTTTTCGATTTGGCATGTGCATATATATAAGCACACATACAAACGCACACACCAACATACAAAAAGGATGGTTGAACCCCCCTCGAAAAAAATTTCTGGCTGCGCTTCTGCTGAGCGCGATAGTACGCTCCGTGGCCGAGTGCTTTCGCGCCGCGCGCTGCGGAGCGAGGGGTCGTAGAATCAACTCCCGGCAACGGAACTTTTTCTTCTAGCTTTTTTATTTGCCATCTGTTAGCGTATATTTTAGAACGACATATCTGTGACGGAAATACGTCAGTGGAGCCGTGGTGGACCCCGGTATAAAACACTTTCGTGTTAAAGAAAAAACAAGCATAAACAACCTTAATAACAGTAAACGGGAAGCATTATACAGAGTAATTAGAAACATATAGTAAAGTAACAGACAATGACATTTGCGCAATGACAAATTTAAAACCAAAGCAGAAGAGAGAAAAAAGCATGCTTTCGCGAGGAAAGCTCTGGTAAGCTGAAACGGGTGTTGTCTAGGAAAACTTTTATGATTTCAGTTTTCTAATATTGTTATTCATGTCTGGGTTCTTTCGATAACTAACTCCTACATTCCAAGTTCGAGCTCTTTGCGCGTGACATGCCATCGGGGACGGACAGGATCATTCGAGCTGCAGTAATGCAACCAGAACAAAGTGTGGTTTTCAAAAGAAGAAGCCACAGGTTAGCAAAGTCTCGGGTACACGTCGTATCTGTCTTAGCGCGGGCTTCGGGAACAGGAAACAAAAGTGAGCTAATTAGTTGGTTTAATTAGAAGAGGTGCTTTGTTCGGCAGTAACAGGCTGGCAGTAGGTAATTCATGCAACAGAAAAAGAAACACACAGTTGCTAAAAAAAAGTCGTGATGTACTGCTGTTGTGAGTTATGTTGTTGTTTAGATTTCCGGCTATATCTATAGATATGCAGTGTCATTCGATGTAGAATATTCACACACATTGACATCTTTGTCTAGGAGCGCGTTACTAGTTTTGATAGGTAAATAAAGGGATAATTGTGCATTGTGTAGTATGTTATGGAGAACTCTGGAGCATTCGGCAGTTAATTTGAAACAATCGAATCAATCAAAGTACATATGTTCCAAGTAGAGTATCGGCCCACATTGTTTTGTCTAACGGTCTTCGGCACCTACATGCATGCTCTTACACAAACTACGCTAAAAGAGCAAAGATGTGAGAGTAAGATTGTTTCCGAAGCTGAAAGACGCTTAGGCCTAATATAGGAAGAAAAGTTTAGGTAACGACAATGAAAAACAGCAGATAATGAAGTTAGGAAGGTGTAGTCGACGTTGATTATACTGATTTTAAATGTATAGTAGAAATCGTGTTATAGGTGTGAAGAACATATAGTGGACGAAAAGACAACTTGCCGCCGGCAGGGACCGAACCTGGAACCTTCGGATGCAGGTTCACTTTACTTCGTCGACTTTAGTTTCTTCACACTTATATCACAATTACTACTGTACACTTAAAACAGTATAATTGACGATCCTGTACATTCCTTGACTTAGTTATCTGTTGTTTTTTCATTAAGGTTGTGTCAAACAAAGAAGCGAGCCTTCAAACTTTCCTTCCTTCATTCGTTTAGGTAACCAGTGTGACATAGAAAGGCATGTCTGGAACCGAATAACAGTTTTTTTTATGAGACATGTGATACCTGTTCATCTTTTTCTGGGCTGTTAGAACGTGAGATATTTCTTCGTCAGTGCGGGGTTTATATTTGACCCTGCTCGATACCGGATGCAAAAAAAAAAAAAACAATTCTAGGCTTAGGCTATTCTATATGAAATAGTCAATAATTAAAGCTTGCATATTAGGCCAATGTCCGGCAGGTAATTAAAGAGTGACTCTTAAACCCGTCGCTTCTCTGAAAGGCCAAGAATTGGACCTCATATGCTGCATAACGTTAACGGATCGTGGCAAATCATGTTCATTTGTCGCTCAAACAATTGGCTCTTGTCGCGGTACGCGGTGCATTCAACTAATGTGCTCCACTCTCTATGCTGCCACAGTTATCACAGTAGGGACTAGTGGTATGCGCTATGCGATACAAATATCTGTTTGAGTGTGCCATGTTCAGTCAAAGACGATGATACATTCTCTCTAGACACCGAGGAAGTGTTCCGGAAACTTTCGCTCGCACTTCCGGGTCAATGCAGCACAGAAAGTCACCTTGGTGAAGCGGCAGATTCCAGAGGCGGTCTTTTTCTTGGTAGGCACGTCTTTCTTTTTTTTTTGTTTGCGACCTTCGTGGTATCGGCTTTGGTAAAAAATACCCTTCTGAAATTTCGGTATTGGATGATGATGATCAAAGTCCATTTCGGGCAGCTTGATCCGGTTTTTCGTTTCGCGAAATACCAGCATGGTCAGGTATCCACTGGAACACGATGCAATGCTCAGCCATATTAGCCACGCTATATGGATCTCGACATTCAGTCCTATTAGCCAAATGCATATGGGACCCTGTGAGTTCTTTTTTCTTATGTTCACGCAGCCTGATAAGGAACTTCGAGCGCCTAAAAGATGTCTTACCTACGTGAGAAACAAAATGTAGAACACCATAGTTTCTGAAATCGTTGGAATCGGAGAAGTCAGAAAGCGGCAAAGCAATCGATGAAAAAAAAATTAAGAAAAAGGCAGTCGGAATAAGGTGAACAATTTATTGTTACAGTTCTGCACTGTGACACCATCTGGACAAAAAACAAAATGATAATCGAGGAAAAACTCTGGGGAAGAGAAATTGGACCTCCCAGACAGACGCATATGAGTATCGATTCCTGCGGCGAGCCTGGACGCCTTGCCTAAACGAATTTGGTCCCGCAGAAAAAGAGTACTGTGTGTCTCTAGAGAGAATCACCGAATGTGGGGAGTCTAGAAATGCAGCCACCTTTATGTACGACACCCAAGGGAAGGGTAACACGCGAAAGAAATACAAGAAAAACGAGTTCACAGAGACTGTCTTGATGTGTTAAGCTTACAAAAACGATGCATTTCAGTAGATTTCAAGATCGATTGATTGAGTAACAGGTGGCGGGCCTTGAAGCTGCGGAGTGTTTCGTAAAGCCACCAGTTTGCTTCTTTTTTTACAAAGTGTATTCTATGAGATCATAGCATGTCCGTTCTTTGTCTTTCACAGTCGTTGCTGTATTAAGGCTATCGCTGTCGATGATTTTTCTGTACACTACTCACGCATTGAAACGTGAAAAATTAGAGCTAAGGCCAAGAATGCACGTTCTTTAGTTTCCAGCGTGTACAGTTCATGTCATATCGGCGTAATTATGACTCGAACACTTACATCAGAGACAATATTAACAATCGCGGCCGCATTTGCAGCTACGGGACGTGGTTTTGACGAGCAGTCGCTCATATAGTCGCTTTACAAAAAACAAAAACAAACAAAAAAACTGTCGCGCGAGTATGCTGCACGTTCTGTTTCCTTTTTTGTTTTTTTTTTTTGTCTTTCTGTTTTTCATATTGACTCGTGGAATCGTCATACATCGCTAACGCATAAGCTCCTAATAGTATTCAATATCATGATATTACGCTAACGATAAAAAAAAATCACAATTTCGCCCTAAGGGCGAAGCAATGGATGCGATAGCAACAAATTGTAATGTTATCCGAAGTGAGGATAGCAGCTAACTCTTGGATCTGATTTCTCGCAACTCTACAATTTGTGCGTGGCTTTAACTGACGTAGCGTCGTAAAGGCCGATGTACAGCGGAACTGAGGGGAAGGTTCAGCAATGAAATGCAAAGGGATGCGAAGCTAGGTGAACGTAGGGATGGTTTAGCACTGAAGGAACCTCCTCTCCTCTTGACCACCTGCATGTCTCCGTCCTCCACTCGCCTCCGCTATACTAGGCTATACTCTCCTTCCTCGTTCCCTTTTTCTCACCCGAACTTCCCTTTCCCTCCCCTTGCTCTACTATGCCATACATAGCTACGCTATGCATTACCCTTTTCCCTCCTTCTTTCCATTCTTCTCACTCTTACTTCCATTTCCCTCCCCTTGCTATGCTGTACTGTATATGGCTACGCTATTCTCCACTCTCTTCCCTCCTCCTCGCCCCCCTTCGCCCGGCTGCTGACGACACTTCGCCCGTCTGAGTAGCTCCGGTGTAAAACGCTGATGTGATACCCCTGTCACACGGCAAATCTAATGTAAGGCCGCTCCAGGGAGAGAAGCGGTTTCTGTGTAGTCTGCCTGAAGGCGAAGTGGCGAGAGCACAGCACGTAGAAAAGCATAAGAGCCGTATGGTGATGTATGCCGAAATAGCACGCGCGGCAGCGATGGCGACCGCGCTCTTATGAACAAAATTTGCAGTTGCTGAGCGATGCAGACACCCCCTTTGCCATGCTCCTTTGCCTTAGGAAAGTCGGGGGAGGGGCATTTCCTGTCTGCTTGAGGAGCAAGCCAAGGCAGGCCTTACACGCGGCGTGATGTTATTTGGTACGCCCTCCGTGCGAAAGAGATGGCCGGCTCGTTTCATCTCCGCTTCAGCCGCGTTCGTCGCCAGCACTTGCGCGCTCGCGGGTAGATCATGCGATGGGCAGGGAACGTTATCAATTTGAGCTTTATACGCAACGTGACGGCGACGGTGAAAGCCCGTCAAGAGTGTCCATATAATTGCTAGCACAATAATTTAAATGGAATAAGGAAGGCGTTATTGTTGTTTATTCGACCAGAGCTCTTTTATTCTCGGAATTAGCCATTAGCCGTGGAATGACATCACATTTTCTTTATCGAACGAGTGATTACCGGACACAGCACCGACGTTCTTCATGAACAGCTCTTACTCTCCGGCTAGTCCTCGAAATTTTCACACCATGATGAATGTGTGAGCTTGAAGGTGGAACCTAGCTTACTGCCCTACACAGTACAGTGGGAAGTAGAGTGTGAGAATGAGTTAAGGTGTGAAGTTACTTAGCTTATGTGATGACATGAAACGAAGGTACACCACGAGACAAAACTGCATTTCACAGGAAAGTCTCAAATGATATAAAGTTAAGGAATAGTTTCTGATCTCTTTGACAAAGTCAGACCTCTTTTTGAGGCAATCAGGATTTCCACGCGTGTTCGACACACCATGAATACAGCCAAGACAGGCACATGAGGCTCAGGGATACGAGGATAAATTGCATGGATGAGCAAGCACCGGCGAAAAGCGAGCAATCAGCTATTAGGCTCATCATCACGAGAAAGACGCATCTTTCTAGATTAAAAAAAAACATACGTTCCAAATGAAAATTCGCAGCATGACAAAGCACCAGCGATCTTATCTGGCTATACTGAACCATCTCGACACTGTGAAAGCTCAGCAAATTGGCTTCCTACAGTTCATTTTTCAAACGCTTAAGACTGGAGCCCGACATCAATCATATTCTGCAACGTTCTGCCTATCGTTGTCGCTATTACGACGAAGTTGAGCATGACATTCTGGGGATGAAAAATTGAAGACGTTGTAAAGAAAAAAAAAGAACAGAGGCTATAAGAACTAGAAAGGAATGTTTGAGCAAGTTAACTAAAAGATTAGCGAAATGGACGTTTTCGGTGGGATCGATATGCTAATGCTCATTTTCTCAGGGCGACATGCTATCAGTGCCCATCAGATGGATATTTGTAATCCTAGCATGAGATTTAATAGCTGGGATAAAGAGGATTTTTTTTTGGCACGTTCGACCTCCTTGTTCTTCGAGTTAATCTCACTACCGAAAGCCGGAGTAATTGTGAAAAAAAAGGAGGTCTTTCTTATCTTTTCTTTCCTCTTCTTAATAAGAATATATATTTCATTATTTCTTAATATTGTTGCATTCGCATATTAAGTCCAAGTGCTAGAATCATAGCTTCAACGTCGATGCCCGTCGATACCAAAATGAACCCAGCACCAACGGCACGCGCAAACGGGTTACTCCCAAGGCTTTCTATACATATGTAAAACACATTATTTCTGTTTCGTTGCCGCGCCTGGCTTTGCAAATGTTTATTTCGAAACAGATGATGAAACAGTTGATACTCCCATAGGGCAAGTAGCCGACAACGCAACAGGCTGTAAAAAATGCAGCGGAGGGCCTTAGTATAATCGAACTTGATGACGGATCTTACCGCATCTATCTCTGGGTGAACAATATACACGCGAACGTTGTAGTGTTTATTCTTCACTTGCTTGTATTTAGTGCAATCATTTCGATGTGTACCACGATATCGATGCTTTGAACGTTCTCCTATTGCTTTGTTTTGTACGTATCATTGCGTATCAGTGAAACACGATTAGTTCAAACATTCATTCGACCAAGAAATATAGTGAAGCTGACATTGAGGCTGTCTCGTGTGCTCCGACGGTTTCCGAACTATGCATTGCGGCGACTTAATGCGCACGGCATGGCCAAGCTGGTAATGAGGTTGCAAGTTGAAGTGGCGGCTAAGGAAACCGCAGTTTTGCGAAAACTATGCACAAAAAGCGTCTACGGATCGTGCTTGAGGTGCAGGTTGAAGAATCGCAGGATGTCAAAATAACTGCAGCGAGATGCACTGCGGCTTCCCTAAATCTCCCAGTCTGATTTGTTTCACTAACAAAGAATCATTAATAATTGAAGCGCAATCACAAAACTCTAAAAATATAAAAAAAGAGAACTGCGCATTACTTGGTTAGCCCGGTGCGTGGGAAAGTCGACAGCCGTACCTCTTTTTTACACGTAATATTCCGACTACGATCACTATAAGGTTAGCTGCGCAAAAGCGGCTGTATTAGACAGCTGCAAAAGCAACAGCCGAAGATTACAACGCCGACATTGAAACAAGGGTGTGATTTCTTGATGAAAGTTGTTTCTTTCTCTCGTTCAGGAACTCTGTAAAATTAACGTCGGCAGGCAAAACCAATTATAAGAGAAAATGCGCAGGGAACGCGAGATCGCCTGGCAAAAAGACGCTTAAGAAAAGTAACAGATGCTTCCGCGGGAAGCCTATCATTAATTTAGAGTAACTCTACCCCGCTTTCATTCACTTTTCAGAGAACGTACGAGGAAGAAAAAAAATCTAAAGTGAATACCAATTCCGAAGCGTACTGGTCGATGCGCTAAGAGCTACGCGAGTCGACACGTTCGGAACGTGCCTTACGGGCAACATTGATCTGGATTAACGTTTTTGGGACTGAACGACCTGTTCCGCCGTTCAAGCGACGTCGTTACGGAAAAAGTTTGCCGTCTCTTGGCGCCAGGGTTTGTGTGCATGTGAGATAAGCAGGCCCGTTGCCGGGAGTGTTCCATTAATTCAAGGTTTGGCTCGGAGGCGCTTGCTTTCAATGGTAATGAGAGTATGTCAGGAAGCTAGGGGGCGGCCTCCCCCTGCTCATCTAAGGGGGGTGCAAAGCCTGCCCCATACTTTTACTCAGTCGGACCTGTGCCGTGATTGTTTAAAGAGCATTGCTTTCGCCACGCAGGTTTTTTAAAGACGATAGTCTTTCTTGGGGAACTTAAACGCAGAAATTTTGGTCTGTCTTGTTTAGAAAAATTTATTATCACAGACGGTTAACATCAATAACAATTCAACTTAACATTTGCTTGCTAGACATACGTTTACAAGAATGACAAAACAAACTTCAGTTACATGGAAACAAAACACGAAATGACGGAGCCAATACGTACAATCGATGTTTCACAAACATATATATACACACTCACAAATTTGTCACAAAAAGATGGATATACATATGTACATTACATGGCAAACAAAAAGCACAAATAAAACGTGAATACGTACATTTTGCGTATTTACATTGTATTTCGACCGGCACCAAACGAGACATCAACCTACCAGAACCAGGTAGGCCGAAAGACAAGCTTCACGCGTCTGTCACAGACCAACACAAAAGGGCAAGACCACTGCCGGAGGAATTCCTCCTCACCAAGAAAGAAGAGCTCCTCCGACAGAACAGACAGAAGCTCCGAGTATAGTCGCTCTAGGATCGGGAAGAGAGCGCGACGGCGACGGCCGGCTGCAACCGCCTCGCAGCGGTTGCGCCAAAGACAGAAAGCACCGGCAACAACGAGAAGGCAGGCGAAGCGGCCTCGAGAACAACGCCCAGAAGAAACGAAGCGATTTACTCCGAGCCCGCGAAATCCAGCATGCACGGCCCTCCAGAAAATACGAGCAATAACACATTGCTTCAGAACATGCTGATTTGTTTCCTGCAGCGAACAGTTCGGGCATGTTGCGGACTGGACCACTCTCCACCGCTCGAGGCGGTCGAGAGTGGGAAGCACACCCCACCCCAGGCGCCACACGAAGTCTCGGAGGTGGCCAGGCAGAAAAGATGCTGTTAGCGCGCTCCAAGACACACGACTAGAGCGAGCACGGCGAGCCGGAGGAACTAATGGGAACAACAAAGCAGCTGTTGTGTTAACGATAGGATTGTTCTGCACATCTACTCCAGGACAGGTCAACTGGACATGGCGAAAAAATGCAACAGCTGTTGCATAAAATGCAGGGAGTGTTATTGACTGAGGGCCCCTGTTAAGGTGCATATCAGGCATCAAATGCCGGAGGTGAGTGCCCAGAAAGTAATACGCAAGAGTACGCGCGGGCGATTCTTCCCCTTGTACAAGGCGCAACAGGAAGCGCAGTGCCAGCAGCCGGCAGCGTATAGACACCGAAGGGAAAGCAAAGCCTCCCTGGGCGCGCTGCTGTCCTAGTGCCGCGCGAGAGACCAACTCAGTGCCACCTGACCAAAAAAAGGAACACAATGCAGACTGCAGCGATCGCACGATACGTAAAGGCGGCTGCACCACGTGACAGAGGTACCAAGTACGACCGCAAAATACAGTCTGCGCAAGGCACCTTCGCTCGAGAAGCGGAAAGTCGAAATCCCGTGCGTCCTGAATTTTTTGTCTTACTTCTTCGAGAGCGGTTGACCAAACGGAGTCACATATGCCATAGTGGGTGTATAATATACCTAAAATACGAAGGGACGTGGCCGGTTGAATAGGGGAAACGGAGCTAAGTCTGGAGTTCGGAGAGCCAATGAACAGATACCGGGATTTGGAGAAGTTCAGTACTGCACCTGACATGTCACCGTACTCGGAGAACACACGCAGGCTGTGTGAAAGACTATCTTCATCTGAAAGGTACAAGGTTATGTCGTCAGCAAAAGCTGTGACTTTCACAACATTGCTGCCAGGAAGCGCAAGACCCCGTACGCGCGAATCCGCGTCTAAAGCACACAAGAATGGCTCAATGCTGAGGATAAATAGCACAGGAGACAATGGACATCCCTGACGGACCCCACGTGTTATGGGAAAGGCAGCACTTTCCCAACCATCCAGAACCAGTGTGCTTTTTATACGGGTGTAGGTATTCCTAATTAATTCCACAAATGAATTAGGAAAGCCGAAGGCTGTGAGCACATTGAAGATATACGCATGCTCCAGTCGGTCAAATGCTTTATCCTGGTCCAAAGAAACAAGCAGACCACGCGCTGACCGCGACAGCGTATAGGCATCACGGGTGGTAAAGGACAAGCTGTGTATTTCTCGTCCAGGCACTGATGAAGCTTGGTGATTACCCACCAGTGAGTTTAAGAGAGCCCTCAAACGTTGAACGATTACCGTCGCGAAGATCTTATAGTCGACATTAAGAAGCGTGATAGGCCTCCAATCTTCAGGACTAACAGAGGAAGCGTCACCTTTTGGGATAAGTATAATGCGGCCATCTCGAAAGCTGGATGGAAAGACACCATCATCAAAACACCGCCGGATAACCGCGGTAAAGGCAGCACCGATCTCATTCCAAAATGTCAAGTAAAATTCAACCGGAAAACCGTCTGGCCCGGGGGCCGTTCCACGTCCTTCTGTCTGTCTTTCTGTTTGTCGGCACGTCCCTCGATTCAGCCACTCGGCCAAAGTTGAACCACTTGCCCAAGGGCCAGCCGTCTTGAACTGGTACGGCTGTTCATACTTGTGAACGTTGTCGATCAAAAAGTAAATATCATGCATATCTGAGGTGCAACATCACTAGGTAAGTATTAGGTGGCGTGTTCCTTTAATAGAAAATGCATACATACGTAATTTTAAGGACCCTAGTTTCTTAAGCTGCGCTGAAAATGCATAAGAATGGAAGCTTGAGCGAGTTGGTATGCGTTCATCTTTCTTGAAACAGCGCTCACTAGACGACGACGAAGTAAAAGAAGGCACAGGACAGGCGCTGCCTGTCCTGTGCCTTCTTTTACTTCGTCGTCGTCTAGTGAGCGCTGTTTCAACAAAGCTGAAAATGCGACTGCGCTGAAATTTGCCTTCCTCCGTGCCCTTCGCACGAGCTCATGGTTGTGTTCGGTTTCGGTTCGGTATTGCACTGTACGAATGCCATGGGTTGGTGTTGAAAAACTTTAGTTTTGAGAAGGCCAAGAAGGTGAAAAAAAAAATTAAAAAAAATGAAATTCAGGCTGCCGGTTGTGGGCGCCGCTCTGGCGTTCCTGTTTTACCCAGGCGACGTGTAAATAAAAGAGTGTGTGGAGAGTACTCGTTGAGTGCGGACGTTTCTCTGCTTCAGCGCTTCGCGCCAAACCGCGTTTTCGGGCTGACTGGCGTCCCCGCCGGTCGCGTTGGTCACCACCGGTCTTCGCCTGCTGCTGCGCCGGGACTACCAGCACGCAACACAGCACTCATGTTTCCCGACGTATTGCCAGATGGCGTCCATATCTCACACAGCGCCTCTTCTATCGTCTTTACACGACATTTGCAGCGAAGCACGCAGACACGCGGCCAATTTTTATGATAGCCAAAGAGCCCTGGTGTTGCATTCCAAAAAGTGCTTATTTCCCATATTTACTCGCGAAAAGCCACAGACCAAAGGCAGGCCATTGTGAGCAGCACGCCATCACTTCCTTTTCATATATTTCATTCATTGTGAAGCGTGTTGTTTTTCGGACTCGACGGATGGGGAGGCAAGGGGCGATGCTGTGGTGAAACTTCAGCCCCCACCCGCTACTGGACAACGCTGCGCTCGCAGATACTGTCAACATCCATCGTCAACAGTTTCCAGCACTGCTCATCTAATTAAAGCTACCAGCACGAAAGCGTATTCCTCGCCCCCGAGGTCTATCGGGCGCTCGTCCAGCGGGCCCGGGCTATCGCAGAGGTTGTCATCGGAGTCCCGTAATAGGGACCCTTCCGGTTTTTTTGCACTTTAATAAAGGAATGTTTTCATCGCTGACATGTGATACTCTCCATTCACCAGCTATATGTCGGCGTTTCGCTCAGGCCTTCATCCCTCAACACCTCGGTTTCGCTTGAGCTGATCCAATGAGGGCTCTCGGTGCTCTGACACGGAAGGGAAGTGCATTGCTGGTTACAAAGCGACAAAAAGATCCTAAGCATATTGTGTGTGCGTTCACTTCGACCGGCGACGACAGCTTCGCGTCACCTGTGCTCCCGCTCTCCTAGTTGCACGCAGTGACGCTGCACGAAACGCTGACAGCACACACAATGTTTTAGCAGCTTGGTAATCGAATTTCCGATTCCGACGTTATTATGGTCAAAGCTGTCCACTGACACAGTTAATCAGACGTGCAAATCTTTGAAGGAGTGCCATATCAGCAGCCTTAGTGTGACGAACTCGCAATACTTGGAGGAGAGACCACGAAACCATATATTGTAGCTCACAAGTGTGTTACTGCGAGTTCATGATTACGTCTTGAGCTGAGTACAAACAAACGAGGGCAGAAAACAGGGATGCATTGACAACGGATGGTGCACAAAATGTTTCATTCGTTCCTTGCTGCGTGTCATATAAACGTCAACCAGCGCAAGAAGCAACCTTGAGCAGCAACGAACTAGCCCAATCCATCGTTTTCTCGTCAGTGAACGAGTCGTAATTCTGGGCTTACGAATTCTGCACAGAATTTGAGAAGCTGGATACTTGTACAGCCTGGTACGCTGCAGTACGTCGAGCGTGGGCTGATGGCAACGATGGCTTAACGCTCTCGTTGACGCCTGCAGTGTGGAGAAGGCGCATCGAGTCGGAAACGCCGCTTCATGTTGCAGATCAACGAAGAGGAAACGTAGAACTTCCGGTTCGGTAGACCACGGCCGAAACAAAAGGGTCGAGCTTGTTTGCTACCGCAATGCATTTTCGATGGGGTGTTTTTATTATGAGAGACCAAGACTCAGGAGCTCTGCCACTTATTGGTCGCCTTCCGATTCGCCGCTCCTTCCTGCTATTTATGGCGCTGCTTTCCTTGCTAGATGTGGTGGCGGCGTCCATCAAGACGGTCGTTCGAAGCCTTCTCTAGTTGTTGCGGAATTATTGTTGCTTCTCGGTGTGCGTGGTTACTTCAGTACCTTTTCGTAATAGCAACAAACTGTCGTATATCGGCTGCCTCCACAAAGCGATAGTTAAAACTGTTACTTCTTATTGTATGCTCTTGTAACTTTCAGCCTCACCTATCCCCTTCCCGAGTGTAGTTTAGCATACTGGTTATTCATATTGAAACAGCGCAAAAGGCGTAGGACACAGAAAGACTTGACAACACGAGCGCTGACTGACAACTGAATGCTTTATTCAAGCGAAACAGAAAAAGAGAGAAGGAGAACATTAGTACTTGTATTTCTTCTATTTTTTTCTAGGATATTTGTATTACATTTGTAATATGAACGCAAACCAACCAGCCCAACTCTCCCTTTTGCTGCAGTTAAATACTGGTTATTCTAAACGGGTTAACATCCCTGCCTTTCCTCTATCTCTTGTTTTTCTTCCTTCTTTATTGTGCCGACTGTTCTGCCACGCTGTGAACCGCCACACGAAGCACTTATGAGGAGTAAAATTGATATAAAACAGAGACATAAATTCTTAGAACATGAAAATAAATTATTTAGTAAGGAGGAAAGGTGATCAGGGGAGAATATGGGTTTGGCCTCGCACATTGCGGGAATTTCATAGCGAATGTTTCCCTCGAGTTATAACGTTCCATATACGCCGTTCCTGAAACGTAGCGTAAGACTGCCCCGGGCGAGGGATACTGTCATTCATTTTTTTAACTCGCGTTTATTCTGTCCAGTGGTTCTTTTTTTTTCTTTTTTATTGGCTGTACTAATGAGGCTTGGGAAACTCTCGTGGTATACAAGCTTACAGTCGGAACCACATCTTCCGAGAGCAGTCTCGTGGGGGTTAAATGCTGGGGCCCTCGCCACTGTTTGCCCTTCCGACCAAATGCACACTGGTAATGGCAATAAGATTAAGGGATGACAAATGATTAGGCTGCTGCCTCCGTAGTCTCGTGGTCCCAATGTATGTTTTTTCACTCTCATCTTTGTCCTCAAGAACTTGCTCTTCTTAGGGGCAAGTTCTTAGGGACCGCCAAATTGCGGCTGTTGTTGGTTCCCAGTTGTTTACTAGACCTCCTAGTACTTCCAATATTAATTAGTTGTTTTATTATTGAATACATGTGGCCTGTACGTGGCCTCTTTCTGTTTAAATAAAAGTGTCTACTTTTCGAATGCGCTTCCATGTCCCAATTTTTATTGTTTTGCTAAAGAATCAAAGCAGACGGAAAGGCGGTGAAAACGAGAACTCTAGACAGCATGTCAAATGAGAAGAATACGGACAGAATATGCATCTAATTAGGCTCTACAACCGAGTGAATGTGTTCATAACAGATTCTTGCGTTTGGTAAGTTGAGCGCATGTTTTCTCCTTGAATTGTTCTATACAACTATGCAAGAAGAACAGCTGACAAGCAAATGGCCATTTCGGCAAATGCAATTAGCTGCAAAAAACCGACGTACTCCTGGTTATCCCATAGAAGTAGACTGCACGTAACGAAGAAGACGAAAGGAATTTTCTTTGTTGAATTCTCGTTAGAACTGCAAGAGAAGACTTACAGCGCTAGGAGAGCCCACTACCATTTGTAACTTCTTAATTAAGCAGGACACTGGTTAGCGGTAAAGGAGCGACAGCTTGTGGTTAGTAGGAAGTTAGCTAGCTAGAACAAAGGAGTTTTAATTAAACTGCAAAGTGGACTTAGGGTTGCATGGAATTCTTTCTGTGCCCGTTCCTGTTTCAGTTCACATCTTCGCTTGGTACGCATCGTTGAGTGAAAAAACAACACAACACAAGTTGTGCTTTAGGGGTCATATGTTCTGTCTGTGTGTAGACACAGAGAGAATTAATATTCATGAGTCAACGTGACCATCGTTAACGCATCAAGAATGATGCCTCGGGCTTTAAACATAACCAGCTCATTTCGAGCGCTCTATGTTCCCTGCCGTAACCATTCATAGTGCATGCATTTCGCGTTTTTTTTTTGTGTGTGTGTGTATGTGACACACTTGGCCAAAGGCTTGCTTCAGGGAACATAAACTAGTTCTGTCAAATAAGTCACAGTTTTACCACAAGGGTGAAAGAATGAATGCGATAGCAGCAAATTGTAGTGTTATACGAAGTTAGGCTGGGAGCTAACTGTTTTGTATCCGATCTCGCGTAACTACAAAACGCTTGTGTAGGAGAATACGGCCGCTCCAGGGAGAGATACTCTCCGCATAGTCACTTCGCGTGGAGAGCGCAGCACGTAGAAGGGCATACGAGCCGCCCGCTGTGATGGCTGTCGAGATAGCGCTCGCGTTAGCGATCGCGATCGCGCCCTTTCGTAGCAAAATAACTAGGTTCTTTTGCTACGTATTGCTACAAAAACTAACGTGAAATGTGAAATCTCGTTTCGTGTCTCGTATTCGCGAAAATTTCGGAGGACATACTTTATGTTTTTGTTCAATCCCGGGTGGTGGCGCTGCAAATAACTGCGCTCACTGTCAACTTTGTTCTATTTTACTTCACATTTTGCTTTACTTTTTGAAGCGACACGTAGCAACTGAAGCTAGATTTAAGAAATAAAGGAAAACCAACACAGCTATAAGAGGTGACACTAAGAATGAAAACCCACCATCTACAGCTGCGATTTGAACCCGGGCCTTTTGAGTAGGAAGCGGGCATTCTACCCCTGCACCACCTCGGCGGAGCCGCGCGCAACTCTTAAACGACGACATATTGCAGACTACCGATCGCTGCGCCGCAAGCGGATTGACCCTGTTTGGGCTTCACTTTTCGAAGCTCGTTCCGAGCACTCCCCTGTTCTAGTACACTCTAACTGAGCAGTGGCGTAAATCCAGTAAAGTCACAAGGGGGGACACACATCTTGCCATGGCGGCCATTTCGTTTTTATTTTTATTTATATAGAAATTAAAATCGTGCTCTGAAATAAAATTTTAATAAACGAGCATGGGTTCCCAGCTCATGTAAATACATTGTTCTATTGAGCCTTCTCCGTAAGCGGTCAAGCGGCAGTTGCAGTTTCAATAGTCTCACACAGCTGAAGGGTATTGAACACAGGCCTACACACACTACAAAATAAACAGGTATTAACAAAAAAAAGTTGATTGCACTGTACTTAACTCTCGAGCAACTAAATTTTAGGCGCTTGAAAGATAAATCTGAAGGGGGGATAATGCAAGGGATTTCACCCCCAGCCCGAACACAAGGGGGTCAAGGAACCCCCAGACCAGCCGTGATTTACGCCAGTGCGACTGAGTAAAGGTGCGGGGCAGAAATGGCGCCCCCTTTGGGTTATTAAGGGGGACGCCCCCCGCCTTCCCACTCTTCCCGTGCGCACGCATATGCATGTGATACTATAATGAAAGAAATACGAAATAATTTGTTACAGGCACCTAAGCATTTAAAACAACTAGAACCATTAGGCAGGGATTATTTCTTTGTTCTCTGTTCATCACGCTTGCACAAATGTTGCTGAGCGTTGCGCCTGTGAAATGGTTTAATTCCTGATAAAAGTTAAACTATGCATAAATAACGGAATGAAAACGCGCAGATACAGATAGAGATATTAGCGAAAAGTCGACAGCAACTTCTGGGAACAGTTGGTTACTTGACATGTGCGTCAGCGACGGGAATTGTGACTCGCGGGAAGTTACTGGCGCTGCACGAGTGCGATACGAGGAACTCGCAAGCCTTCCAACGAAGGACGGCGCTCGCTCGGGTGTGAGCAAGCAGCGGTGGTACGGTGGTCTCCTGAGAAACATTAGAGAGAGCAGATGCGCCGTAGTGACTGAGAGACACGAGGAGGTCTATGCGAATGCGGCATGGTATATGTTCTATACAAATGGGTACGTGTGCTTAGCTTGGAGGCCCGGAGTGAGTGGTAGAAGAATGTTTGTTAGCAGAGAATTTAGTTTAAGGACATCAGTTACAGAAGGTTGATGTTCTCGTTAACTCGATACGGGAATAAAGAAACTTCATTATGAACATGCGGAACAGCTGTCCCGTCTTCTAGAACGAGTCCACCCCTTCCCGCCCCCGACAACACACCACACACACACGCATGCATGCACGCAGACGCGCAGTTCGCCCCTCCATCAAATAAGGTTTTAGCCTATAGTACACCTACATTATGTATTGCAATACGCTAACACAGTATGGTTTCCTTATACGGTCACTAACATACAAAAATGGAAAATGTACAGAGGAAGGCTGTAAGACTCATCTACAAGAAATATAAACTCACTTATTCTCCCACAAATATGCTAACAAGCTGTGGCCTCCAAACACTACCGATAAGAGCAAAGCAAGCGCGCCTGAAATTTCTTTTCCAGCTACTTCACAACTACTATAAAACTGACACATCATTGTACATCCGTCGATCAGAGTCCCGCGAAACCCGGCGCAAACATTGATACACACACTAAAAGTGTATTTACCACAATGACACTTTCAAGTATTCTTTTTACAGCGAAAGCTGTTATGAGATCATTTCACCGGCCGTTTTTGGAGCCGTAGTTGTCCGCCGCCGCCGCCGCCGGTGTCCGTAACCAGTATCGCTCGAAATAAGAAAAAAAACGAAATAAGAAAAGAATTCCAGGATGGAACGAGGTTCGAACCTGGGTCCTCTGCGCGGGAGCCCAGTATTCAATCTCTGAGCCATGCCGGTGCTTGAAACTGCTTTGCAAAAAGGTCCTATACAGGCTTCATGTCGGGAAGGAACCACATTAGCATATGCAATATAGCGTACCTGGTAAAAGAGTAAAATAAGAACCAAGCGTCGCACAACGCGAATTCTGTAACCATGCGTCACACAATGCGAATTGCGCAACCAGTAGGTTTTTGAATGGTTCCAACCCATTACAAAGGGCTCTGCCATAATTCTTCATCGTCATCAGGCACAGCATCAACAAAGTGCGCATAATTCCTTACATGCGTTTAGCAGGTACCAACGCTCTCCGTAGAATGACGAAAACTGGTACAGTGCCTGCTGCCCTACTTCTCAAAAATTACAATGATTGATAGCGTAGTGGGTTCCTCGCAAGTGCACTTGTATTGGTTGCCAAGGAAGCCCATAAGCGCATGATCCATTTCCTCGGGGTCTCAGTAAAATTACAATGATTTATAGCGTAGTGGGTTCCTCGCAAGTGCACTTGTATTGGTTGCCAAGGAAGCCCATAAGCGCATGATCCATTGCCTCGGGGTCTCAGTAAACTTCTTCACCCCCCCCCCCCCCCGTCTCTCTCCCATGGCAACGTATGTTATACAGCATGACGGGAGAGGGGTATAGCGACCGCGCGTCACCCAATGCAAATTACATAACTGGTGGGCCGTTTAAAGCTTCCAATCCATTACAAAGGGCTGAGTCATAATTCTTCATCGTCATCAGTCGTCACGTCAACAAAGTACACATAATGCCTTACAGACGTGTAGCTGGTGCCTCGCTTCTCCGCAGAATGACGAATAATGGCTTAGTAGGTGCTTCTCAACTTCACAAAAATTGTGATTTATGGCGTAGTGGGTACCTTTCTAGTGTAGTACTTGTATTGTACCCCCATGAGAGCTTACAACGGGCTCTAGAAATGCCGCTCTTCCAGCTTTCGCTCTGACTGTGCTGCGGTTTCAGCGCAGGCCTGGCATTTTTTTTTCCCACGTTCTGTCAGGGAGTGGAACGATCTATAGATCCCTCGGTTACTAACGCGAATTCATTATCAGACTTTATGTCAGAAATAGACAGTATCATCTGATTAATACAGTGACGCTCCCAGCCCCAGATTCGTTTCGTCCCCATTGAAAGCATATCAGTGTCCAAGTGCTCAGTTAAGAGTGTTTTCTGGTTTGCTGTAACTTGACTGCGTAACACTTCATTTCATGTATATTTTCTGTAATATTTGTATATTACGTCGTATTTGCGTATTGTATATTTGTATATTGATTTTTATATTTCTGTATATGGTTTCCGTATGTATATTTGCAAATTGATTCACAATTATTATTATGTTGTATACCTTTTTGATCACAGCACTGGATTCCTGTTTCTGTTTTGTTGTACCTGCATGTCAAACCTGTACGCCCACCAGCTATGGTCTCGGAAATAGACTGTTAGTATTGAAAATAAATAAAATAAATGAATAAACAGATGGTCCTGATTCAAGTTAAGAGTAATATTAGATACATAGGATATCGGAGCATAAGTTTACTTAATATAACGGCCAGTTATCTGTGAGGATAAATAATGACACTGAAATTGGATGAGTTTATTGAATGAGCACACGGCCTCATTGTGAGCAGCTCGTATCACTGCGGCACCTGGCACCCGCCACGGTGGTCTAGTGGTTGTGGTGCTCGACTGCTGACCGACAAGTCGCGGGATCAAATCCCGTCCGCAACAGCCGCATTTTTGATGGAGGCGAAAATGCTTGATTCCCGTGCACTAAGGATTTAGGTGGTCGAAATTTCCGGAGCCCTCCACTACAGTATCTCTCATAATCATGTCATGGTTTTGGGACGTTAAATCCAAACAATTACTGTTATTTCTGTTACGTGGCATCTGTCAGCAGATCTCAACCACGCGCTTCTTTCTACGCGGCCTCTGAGATCCGCTTCTGGAGTGCAACGGAACAAAGTTAACCCAAGGAATACACCAGGGGGCACGAATGCCGAGGTGTGAGTGCCACTACCAGACACCTAAGTCAAGGTTTTAGGATCGCCTGCAGTTTTTTTTTTTTTCATCGAAGCAGAGCCACCTCTTCCCCGTGCACCAACCAACGAGTAGTCACAGATTCTTCGAGTCAGCTCTGATGTGCACATGTTGTTCCAAGAAATACGGGAAAACATTTTTCGATCGTCCTGTTGTGCTTGCAGAGGTGTACTGGCTGCGGTGACAGTAACAAAGTTCAATATTTTTGCGGCCAATATAGTAATGAACGACAAATGCATAGCTTGTCGTCAGTAAGCGTAAGGTGACTTTGGTAAAAAGCCGAGTCTATTAGCATAATTCAAATTGTAGTCCCAATGGTTGTGGCTGCTTGCGAAACACGAAATTTACAACGTACAACATTATCTCGCCAGCCGATCAATTTATTCATGATTAAACTTGCCAATGCATGAATAGTTGGTTGTCACTTTGAATACTCATTTGAATATATGTGCAAAGTTCCTTTTCTACAATTAAGTTGCTTCTGATTTCTTTCTTGGAGCTCTAGTGCGTAAAGAAAGTTTGAGTTAGCTCACCTACACCATAAATCATTTCTACCATGTAACTTTAACGCCGCTCAGTCTTCCTTTGTTTTGTTCTGAAAAGATGAAGCAGCGAGTGAAAATTTAATATAATCAGGATAAATGCTCCTTTATATACTACGGTCCAGGATTGTTACCCACCCATGTAGTTACTATCGAAGTACTGTTGTCCATGAACATTAGAAGCCACACGTGGCACGTACAATGTTCCAATTACGTGAAAATGAAGCGATAACACAAAGAGGCTGCTGTCACACAACCTGCATGTATGTCCTGTACTTAAAGATTACGCAATGATAAAGATTAATTAAGAGCGTTGGTGGAACCCGGCTCAATGCCAGAGAGAAAATTAAGTGAGCGAATAACAAGCAGCACGAAGTTTTCTTGAATCCCCTAAGGGATCATCTTAATCCTCTAAAAAAAGATAAAAAAAACCTTGGTATGGGATTAGCACCCGTGTTCGACCCAAGGCGATAGTTTTTATTTCTTGCTAAAGCTCCTGGGATCTAACCTGCAATATATCTTTCAACTTTTTTTCCTTGCATTCTTTTTTGTTGTTCACTGCTCTAAGTACAATGAGAATCTATGGAACCTCAATTATCCTGATTAACACGCTGACGCTCTAGGCTTAGGCAACCGGAAGATTAGGTCTTGGGAAAGGCGTCGCTCTGTAATTTGAGAGTAAAAGCTTAAGGGGCTATTGTCTGTGGGTTTTTGTAGCTTGTGTTTTCCATAGTTTCAGTGAATGATGTTGTAGTATAGGAAAAGGGTAGCGCACGCGCCGAGCTAATTGCAATTGCAGCTTGCCATGAAGAGCCAAAGAACACGACAAATATCATATTGATGCGGTTTCTGCGGCTTTAAACTTCGTCGCTTTGACAGCAGCCGGATTGCGTTATTTATTCCTCTATCTTTTCTTTTTTATACATACCCCACACAACTTAGTGTCTCCGCGCTACGGAATCACTCGTTGTGCCTCCACACTTTGCCTAGGGCCTCCACACACACGCACGCAAACACACACACACACACACACACACACACACACACACACACACACACACACACACACACACACACACACACACACACACACACACACACACACACACACACACACACACACACACACACACACACACGCACGCACACACACACACACGCACGCACGCACACACACACACACACACACACACACACACACGCACACACACACACACGCGCGCGCGCACACGCACACGCACACACACGCGCACACACACACACACACACACACACACACACACACACACACCTCATAAATGCAATTCACTAGACTTCGTTTTCATCATTTCAGGTAGTTCATGTGTTCATGTACGCACCAGTTCCTAATACGGTATAAGCATGGTTAGGACCCGCTTATTACCCGTCGTACTCCGCAAAGCGACGTATGTTGCGAAGATGATATGCACGATGTTTTTGATAATCTGCTTGAAAAATTCAATCTCCCGGGCGTGAATTCAACGTGTCTACATCTTTAATTTGTAATCTGAAAGTTCTCGGTTATTCTAAAAATTCGGGCAAAATACGCAACCTCCATTTCGTATAGTCTTGTGACTCTAGGAACTAATTTATATATTCTGATAACTTCTCTTCGAAACATTCGTGCTTTTTTTTATCTTATAATGCCCCACTTTGCATTCATGAAAAGCCTGAAATTCTCAGCATTCCTTTCTATGTCATCGTTGTAGCCCGTGCATTCTTAACGGGAGACAAATAGAGGTCGACAAATTGCTTCAAGATTAAAAATTTCTTGCACGTTATGTCTCTATATCGCTATATTTCTTTTGATTTTAGGTTTCAGATCCAACGGGAACGCTGCTAGCAAGATAAAATTACTTTGCGGGCTTATACATTTGTCTCACTTTAGGTTCGCGGTCGAAAAAGCAGTCGCCCGCACGGTGGCGAGAAATGCGGACGTCGCTAAGAACCCTGGAGGATAGGGACGCGGCCGATCCAGCACTTACAGTTAAGGTTTAGGTGATATCGAATCAACACATAGGTTATTACGAGTGAGACAAGTGAGCTTTGCAAAATTCATCAAAACTGAAGGTTCGATGTCTACGTGTTTTTAAATGCGAAGCATTTCTTAGCGAACCTCAGGCACTTTGGCCGTTTCTATCTATCTATCTATCTATCTATCTATCTATCTATCTATCTATCTATCTATCTATCTATCTATCTATCTATCTATCTATCTATCTATCTAGCCGCCTACGTCTGGGCGCTCTCCTGGTCGTCTCCATAACTTGTAATATACCAAAATTGGCCTAGCAGGGGATCAGTGTATGATGAACACGATTCACTGGTCATGACATGAATAACGCAAAATACCTGTCGCCTACGTCATGAAACCCTTTCTCTCAATCACGTGTGGCACATACCCGTAAACCAGAGTTAATGTTATGCAGGTATGTGCCACAGGTGATACAGGGCCTCAACCAACACACTAACCGCGAACACACAGATCGACACGCCAGGAAAGTGATAATAATACTTGTCGGGGTTTTATGTCCGAAAACGACGATATGATATGAGAGACGCCGTAGCGAATGGCTCCGGAAATTTTGACCATTGGGTATTCTTTAACGTGTATCGAGATTGCACAGAACACGGGCATCTAGCATTTTGCCTCTATCCAAATGCGACCGCCGCGGCCGGGATTGAACCCGCGACCTTCGGGTCAGCAGCCGAGCACTTTAACCGCTACACCACCGCGGCGAACGCAAGGAAAGTGAGGAAACTGAAGACAGAACACCCCTGGAAGACGCTCAATACCATCCACTCGTCCACATGGTCTGCAACGTGGACCACGGGGATTACGCAAAAACCGGCGTCAATGCTTCCTACGGTAATTCTGCTGAGAGAACCATGCAGGCGTCTCAACATTACCGGTGTCTTCAACATTGATTTATCAAGACCCAAAAATGCTTGGTCCTTATATTGCGCGAAAGACGGATTGGATGCGGAAAGGGCACCAAAAGACCTCACTGCCACCTCCAGGAGAGGAGGCATTATAGATAATTTCATCGTAAGAGGCATCCAGGATTTCCACCAGCTGTACTATACCTCGCACTTCACTACACTTAGACCCCTCGTAACCGCGATCACGAACGGATCCGATTAACAAGTCCGGTCCAGCTGGTGGTGCTCATTGATCACGGTGATGATGACCTTGTTCGAGAACTGTCAAGAACCCCTTCTACACATACACACGGGTTCGTGAAACATGGTGTTGGTAACACCCATGTTCTGCTGCCATCGCTACACAACTGTAAACAACTGGTTATATAATACATATGCGAATCTTCAACATATGAGTGTGCGTATACCACTTCCATATTTCTCTAGCGTCATTCCGTAACGTTTCGCTCGATGTGAAAAATTACGCCACAGTCACCATCCCGCGCATGCTTCGCATAACATCGATTCCCACGGTACGTGGGATCTTTTTTTTCTTTTTTTTTTTCTAATTTTTTCTAATTTTTTTTTCTAATAAATGCATTAATCGAGAGGTTGGTGCCCATGTGTGGCACTGGCTTCTTCTCTTACATGATAACTGTCATCTTAATATTGTAAACAGTGACAAACCTAGATAAACACATGAACTAGACATTCCCACACTCAGTTTCAGTACTCCAATAAAAATGTTTGCGCAACAGGACAGAGAGAGAGAGCGAGAGATACCAAGAGGAAAGGCAGGGAGGTTAACCAAGCTTTGGCTCGGTTGGCTACCCTGCACTTGGGGTGAGGGAAGGGGGAATAATAGAAAGGAAAGGGTAAAGAAGAAAGAAGAAGAGTAAGAGAGAGATGGACGAAGAGTTAGCTCGAAATTACACAACACGAACTCGCGCTGTTAGTTCACAGGCGCTCGTGAAGTCCGGTGGTCCTCAAGAAGCACAAGAGGGCTTTCGTGGCCTTGCGCATATGCGAGACCGTAGGCCAAGGTCCCAAGATGTTCTTTTCTGTCAGTGGTATTGAATCCAGGTGACGGAGAGAGTTCGCATAGCCTAGCAGTTCATGCAAACGAAATGTCCATACATAAAATAAGTAATAATATTATCACCTGGGGTTTTACGTGCCGAAACCACGATATGATTATTCAGGCGACAGCCTTAGACGCCTCATCAAACGTGAAAATTGACCATCGTCGTCGACCATCGTCCCGAGGTGTCAGCGTCAACATGAGGGATTCAAAATATAATCACGCGATGACGTCACAAAATACCAAATTTCGTGACGTCGCATGATGATGTCATCGCACCACATCACCGCTTGGTGAAAGGTGGGCCGATCACGGAGGCGATGTAAAATCAGGCGAGGTGCTTAAGTCGCGCTATGCCTCCGATCCTGGAGGCAGTCGGAAATCCACGTTAGGTGCAGAAAGCTTTCGGAGTGGGACGGGGGAGGGTCAGTACATTGACTGGGAAGAAAAAGAAGATGTTGGCTTTCGCCTTCGAGTCATCTTAGGCTCATGGACAACGGAACCTGTGAGTTTTTAGACAGGCCGCAATGGAGTGCTCCGGAACTTTCGACTGTTTGTTCCTGTTTAACGTGCACTGACATCGCACAGTATACGGACATGTACGTATATTCTCGGAAGGCTGGGGGTCACGACTGCATAGTTTCTGAAAAAAAAAATTAGAAAGCGACACAAAAACAACAACAATAATAATAACAACAACAATATTAATAAGAATACCTACAGCAACAATAACAATAATCAGCTACTCGCTAGATGGAAGGGGATAGGCGTGAAGCGCGGAAAGCGTCTGTACTGCTTTTCTTGACAGCCTCCTTTTCTGGCGCTGTTCTTAAACCTAAATAATTAACCAACTACGCAATCTGTAAAAATCCGAGAGCCGTAAGATGGCAGTACGTTAATTCCTAGGCGGACAGTATTGAGGCAATCATGCTCTGAAATGTACGTATTACTATGGCAACTAAGCGCTGAAGCTAGATACCTTTGAAAGTGAAAGGAGGAGACTGACAGTACTTCTCACAACAATTATGAGCGTACGATTTTTTAAAATACCATATAATTACTAGCGCGGAATAACATTTTGTTTTAAATATTGCGTAAAATTAAGTTTTGCCGAACACAGGAGGAATAATGCACCTTAAAAAAGCGGTACACTAAACTGCAAACGCCACATAATTGCACGAATGACAGCTTCCATTGCGTACCGAAACAGACGTCCAGAGATTTCCCGTCTCTAGTCTTCAAATCCAAGCTACTAGAAAAAAAGACAAAAACAAAACGCACGAACAAGAGAGAGCGGCCGTGTAAAATAAAACGACGCGTTAAATTAACTCGAAAACAACACGACGAACAAAGTCGTTGAGATCGTGAAGGGAAATCCCCCGTGGTTTCATGTCTAAACCACTGCCTAAGAGATATGGGAAATCAAAGGAAAAAAATTCTTTGTATATAGTTTTTAGCGCACCCTTTTCGCAGTTTGCTTGTTTCGGTTCGCATTAAAACGACGACGATTCAACGAGTTTCCTTGTTGAGACGTAACGTTTTTCTGCCTCTTTTTGAGTTTCCTTTTTTGTCTGTCCATGTGTTTTTCACGGCAAAGAGTGCATCTTTAAGAAAATGCGGCGAGTGTGCGGAATCTCATAGCGTGACAAGTGTGATGAATTATTTACGCTCGTCGAAGGATTTCAAGGGAACGATGGTCTGCCGCACAGTTGCTAGACTTTGGCTGTCAGAAAAGGCTAGAGTCGAGTCCTTGCCACTCAGTATTTCGAGCGATATGTGAGTAGATTGATTTATATATTTCACTCTGACAGCCGGACTGCTCAATTCACCACCACAGTTGGTTGCTGGTTCATGTTTATGCAAGGGTCACGCAAGGGTCGACACACAGTCAAGAAGGGTCATGCAACGCGACTTTAGTGACGCGAACACTTCGAGTGCCCGTGATGTATGTAATGTTGATTTCATGTCGCTGCCTTAAAGTTTCTCGAATATCATGATTTCATGTCACGACTCTATACTCAAAATCTGAGGTGTACCACTGTGTGACCTTCAGAAAAATGTGGAAATTTTAAGGGATCGTTTTTCTTTGTTATACACAATATTAATGAGAACTATTATTGTCTGTTAGTTCTCATTAATACTTCAGAAAAATGTTGCATGCAGCATAAGTAGGAGTATTTCGACTCCTGCAAGCCAGCGATCTGTACATTAGAAATTAGTCGCGAGCTGATTTTTCTATTTCGTTTTGATTTGAGGCATTTCTTGTTCGCAGAATGATATCAGGTGGTAGAGGATACTTGTATCACCTGCAGAACCTCAGAGCCTGACATGCAGTGAGATACTACATGGGATAAAGGCCTTATCTTGTATACATGAACCTGCCCTAAGTAGCTCATTGTTTCTGTCAATAGTCAACTAGCAGCGAATCAATAGCAGAGCTGATAAGTCAGTATACTGTTCATGAACCTACATGACGTAAAGCACAACAGCCAGAATATGCACTGAACATGATCAGGCTTATCGTAATATCCCAACTCGTAACATTACTGGTTATTTCCCCCCCGGTGACAACGTGAACATCAGCGAATCTCAGTGTGATGTTTATTCTGCAACTCTCCCTCACAGCACGCGTCTAATGAAGTTTCGTGATTGAAGTTGGATCTCATATGATAAATCGCTTTTAGATCCTAGCATATCGATATGTGTACGGCCGCGACTGCATTGGGTCGCAATTTCCCGGTAGATCCCGTAGTTTCTTCTGATTCGACGTTCATCTGTACCGAAGATTCTGCATAGACAAAAGTCGTGCAAGGGATCGGATAATATTCGAAACCGAATATTCTACCAAAACCACCTAACTAGCGGTTAAGGTTTTTTTTTTTTATTAAGACCGATTTCAAAACTGCAGTACGACACCAGCTTGATCAAACTCGGCCATCTTTTCATAACAGTAGGTTTCGCTGCTAGTATATGTACAACCGGGAAGCAGGTGTACTGAACGAGACGTCCGCTCGAACTTTCCTGCTGCTCTTGTTCAACGCTTCGATGCTGTATCGACGCCATTTCATATCGAGACGAACTGCTACCCTGGCCCAAGGCAAGGGTTCTGATGCACCGACTTCGGTCGTCCAATATATTCGCGAGCGGAAACCAATTTTCTCCGAGAATCTCCCGTTACTAACATTCTGAGTAAAGTCGCTGAAAATGGACGAAGCAGCTTTCGCGTTTCGTTCAACTACGAATAGTCTGGGGCGTACACTGTTATGAACCTCCAAATATATAGAGCTCCACCAAACTTTCGCTGATTTTGGTGCGGCCGATTTAGAGACCTGCGGCCAGGTTAGTTTTAACCGCTGCCCTAGCGATCTTAGCGAACAGCAGAGTTCCTCAACTTTGGTTATAGTCTCCTCGGAAACGCAACTAACACGCGGCAAAGCCATAAACTATGAAATTCAGTTCCGTTCCTGCTTCAGTATAATCTCAGGCTGTCTCCATCTGTCTTGGTTATAAAAAACGAAACACTTTGATCATGTGTAATCTAACATGCATAAAAGTTTACAAAAAAATTGACATTTGCTGCGCAAAGGAAACGACATTGGGGGTACGAGATTTAACCTCGTACCCTTGCGAGTTCTTTACCAAGTTCTTCAGCAGAATTGTTGCGTTGCTTAGCCCACTTAATGCTTTTTCAGAAACAGAGGGTTGTGCGGTATCCTATGAAACTTTACAGATGTGCCTGTTTGTGGGTTTTTTAGATACCTCTGTTTCGTTCGTAATTTAATGTTAGATAACTTTACTAAGTCCTCAAACCTCTTTACGCTAGCGTTATACCGGGTTACCGTAGCCATAAACGGAGAGGCCGGATAGGTGGTGTAATCTGACGGGGTCGAAAGGACCAAGCATGCACAAAATTGTTATTGAAAACAAGTGCATTCTACTCTCTACTGGCGCAAATTCCTTGTAACCGCGTAGTACCAAATGGGTTGCCTTTAACTTTGTTTCCTAAGAAACACTGGACGAAAACAAGCAAACCACAGGTATATAACTGTGGTTGCACGAAGCTCACAAGATGAGGACACCGTCGTCCGGTAAACCGGAATTCCGTAAACCCTTTGCGTATACTGGTATATTGATACGTTAAAAACAACTTTCATAGTATGTTTAAGTTCATAATGTCTTGAAAGGAAAGTTCCATTGGTGTTCATGAGGTGACAGATGTCTACAACATTTCCTTCTAATCCCATATAAGGGAACAGTTTAGTAACTGCCATGGAGACCCGACTTCTCTTCGCATTGTCTGCAGTGATCGGAGTCCTATATGATTGATGACTATGATCGGCACAAGTGAGTATGGCAGATGTATCCCG